>NC_143428.1:8850714-9156785 GCF_059467195.1 Physcomitrium patens | reverse complement strand
AATACATAATTAAATTGATCTATGTAAATATATTTTTTCTAATTCTTTTTAAATAAATATATTTTAATATATCTATTTAATATATTTCAAAGTGTATAGAGAATCTTATTAGAATTTTAATCATTTTAATCATAAATATTAAAATCTTTTTAAAATCTTTTTAAAATCTACAAGAATTATTTGTAAATGTTTTTTTGTAAATATTCTTATTTTATGCCTTATAATATTATCCATTTCATCTTTATTAGTATAAAGTATTTATTTACAATCAATACTAATACAATCTTAGAATAAGTGTATTAGTTCTAATTTGATATGTTTTATAAGAAAAAAAATTTCTTCTTTCATATTCTTCTTGGACTTAGTTATATTTAAGAATAAAATACCTTCAAAAATATCAATGGATCATTGAAAAATACAATGGTTTAATATTATGTATTTTAAGCATGATTTAAATATTTTATTATTATTTTAGAAGTATTTTATATAATATTTTTATATATTATATATAGTATTTTTTAAATATAATATAATTTTTTTAAAAAAAGTACATATTATATTTGAAAAATATATTATATAAAAGTAAAAAATTATTAAATATATATTATTGATGCATTGGCTATCTTTAAATGTTAATGATTTCTAAATAGTAATTATTATTATTATTATTATTATTATTATTATTATTATTATAATAAGATTATTCCTTATATTTCATATAAATAAATGAATTTTTATTTTTTGTAATTGTTTATGTAGTTTTTTTGAGTATTTTGAAAATTATATCAAGAATATTGAATCAATCAGATCTAGATAAAATAAAATGATGAGATTAATGACCTTAAATATCTGATTGAATTTCTTTCAATTTAAATTATGTTTATTTATTAAATGTTAATAATAATATACTGTGTAAAAATAGACAATAGACTTTATTAGTAGATAATATCAATATCTAATAGACAAAATTGTTATCTTGCTTATTTATTTTGATATTTTCAATACCATTTTACAATAAAAATTTGATATTTATAAATTATGTTGGATGGTCTTTCTTCTTATCCTCAATACTGTCACCAAAATAAAAATTAATAGCAAAATCAAATTGAAATCAAAAATTTAAAAACATAATCCTAATCAAAATATTATTATTGACATAATATATCAAATTAAATAAATAAATAAATAAAACTTTGTTTTAATTCAATTTTATTAATTTCAAAAGACTATTCAAGCTTGTGCAACTTGACATTCTTGGCACTTAAAAGTTATACATGTAAAATTAGAATTAAATTAGAAATAAAAATAAAATCTTTACAACACCAAATTTATCAATTTATTATTTATGATTTACTTAATTTTATATTAAAAAAAACTAACTTGAAACTTAAATGTCATATTGGGACCTTGGCATTTAATTTCAATTCTTTTTCACTTTGTTTTTATTCTCAACTCTAGGATGAAAAAATCCAATAAAAGAAATAAAAGCCTATATTATAAATAGTCAATTCATACCTCTGTCAAATACATTCTTTCAGAATCTTAACTCAAATTTTTGTTTTCTTTTTTATGTGTCATGTAAAGTGTTGAATATATAGTAATTTCATTAGTTTAATAAACTTGCATTTCATACTTAGGAGCATTCTATATCTAGAAAAAATAAGAGGCATTGACTTTTAAATGTTTTGATTGGATAAAAGCAAGAAGCTTCTTTTAGTTGGCTATATATATATAAATATATATATATAAAGTCTAATAGCAGTAAGAAGATGAAATGAAGTGGAATGCATTTTTTTTCCTACATGGTATGAGTAGTATTATCCTCCAAAATTTATATTGAAACCATCTTAAAGAGGTGGTTTCAAAACAAGAATTAAATTAAATTAACTTAAAAATAATAATCTAGAAGCTATATTAAATAAGATGCTTAAAAAACCTATTTAAAAAACAAAAAATTGATTTATTTTACTTCTCATAATTGTTTCAACCAATATGGAAGAAGACATGGTTAGACTTGCTGTGAAAGAATGATTTGGCCAATTTTGTTACCTCTTACACTTCATACTACATCCAAAGGCCAAGGTTTCTAAAGAAGGGCTTTTACTCACCAAATAGAAGATTTAAGTAAAGCTCTTGAACTATGGCCTCTTAAAGTGGGCTTCTAGATATAAAGTGCCACTTAGAAAAAAGTAAGATGCTAAAACTTTTAATTTTTTTGATTGGCTAAAAGCATTCATTATCCATTATAACCCTTGTGTTAGTGAACTTACAGCAATCTGGGCCTAAATAAGATTCTTTAGAAAATGGGCAGAAAGGTCAAATAATTTTCAGTAGTTAAAAAAATTAACTAGTTTCACAATACATACATAGTTTCACAATACATTCATTGCAAGACCAATACCTTTGTCTCAAGTATTTTGCATCGCACCATTTAAAAAGATCCTTTATTTTGATACTTTCAATATTTACATACATTGCAATACCAGGATTAGTCGAACACAAACGTTTCAAACTTGGTCGTAAAATTGTCTACAGTTAATGACCTTAAATCAAAAGATAAAATTACTAAAAAAATCGATAGTATCTTACACTCAAAAAATGAGAGAGCAAGAGATGAATTAGCCCTTGCTTTATCTCAATTACCGTAAATATGCCTAGAGACAGGGGCAGGAAATTGCCGTAAGACTTCTATCCAAGGTCTTTCTACGATCAGTACAGAATTACGCCCAGTATGACCTAAGAAAAGAACAGGATTCTTCAAATTCACCACTACCAAACTCTTACTCTCCCCATTATTACTACTATAATTAACCCCAGCAAGAACCCCATTTCCATTCCCATTCCCATTCACACCTGCATGCCCTTTTCGATTATCAACTGCATCTGAACCATTTTCAGTCATCTTCTCCACCAATGGCGCAGCTTCTTCCCCTATTGGTTGGCTTAAGTCGATATGACACATGGCACTGCAGGTGAACACAGATACCGTAAGTACACTAAGAAGCACGTCATGGAGACGCTACGACGAGATTGTAACATTGCTGAGAAAAAAAGTCAAGAACACAGAAAAAAATCACTTATACAGAGAGTTGTAAGTAGATGATGATATGGAGCGAAAAGTTTACCTGGAACTGTAAGCAATGATCGATGTGGACTTCGGGTATGAGGGTAGCGAAAGCCCAATAATAGTACCCGGGAAGTCCTGCAACTTCTTAGCAACACGAGCACCATTATGCCTTGACCATTGTCCAGGAGCCCTCGCTTCCACGTCTAAAGCATGAATCTGATTGGCAGCACTGCTCACAAAAAGAACGTTGTTACTTCCTGGATGAAAAACCATTGCTGTCGCCGGGGTCCCGTCAAGCACTGGCACTGTCCACTGGTGCCTGCATAATCAGAAACCATAGGACTTCCTAGTTAATGCTTGCGCTGCTTGGTTAGGAGTGGACTAAAAGTTCTCTAGAGTAGGATCCAAACCACAAGCACGTATCCAGCTGGCACCACAATTACCTCAAAACTTCGAAATTGAAAACAGCTATTTGCCCAGTGCTTGATGCAGCAGCTAGCCATTGCCCATCGGGACTTGCGCACATTACTTTCACAAGCCCATTCGCCCATCGATCATTCTTATGAGTAGGGACATGAAATGTATGAACTAGTTCTGCACTTTTTGGGTCAACAACCTGTATTATCAAAAGGCTTAATTAAGATTCTGAATAGATACCTAACAATAGTACAGCTTCCATGAGTACTTCTGTCTTATTCATCCTCAAATCCAACGCGAGAAAATCAAGTAAACAAAAACCATTTAAAAATCAGACCACACCCAAAATTGTCAAGTTTAAAAAGAATCAAAGTTCAAACAAACAAACGAGTAAAACAGACGTACCCAAATGACTCCCCGAGGCCCTGTCATAATTAGACGGCTAGAGTCCGCACTGAAAATCATGCAGTTGACAGTTTGTAGAATTGATGGAAGTTTCTTCCTTTTAATTTGGAATAAATCAGATGTCCCCTTGCGCTCTAGCACATACAAACGAGGCCTCTGACTGTCGGCGAAAGCAACTAGGTCTCCACTACCTGATATAGTACTGCATACAATGTTCTCACTCGAATTTATCTTAATTGTTGCTAAGAGCGCTGGTGGTGTGCCAGGAGCTTTTCCATAAGACTGACCAGGAGAATTCCCAAACCTGTCCGGGAGAGGCTTTCTCTGTCCATTCTGCGTTGACGCATGACCATTGCTATGAGGTACAAATGCTTTTGAAACACTGTTAGAGTTTCCATTACTCATCAGCTCCCTACCAGCAGTACCTGAATATGATTCTCCTTCCCATTTTCGCTTTCCCAATACCGAGTGTCCATTCCCATAGTAGTTTCTATTAGCAGATTCCATAGCCGTTGATGCTTTACTATGAAATTTCCAGATGTCAACTCTGTTTGGATGCTGAGCCATCAACAAAATGTCTCCATTAATGGCTGATTGCTGCACCAGCTGGATAAAGGGCCTTTCGGGACAGGGACAAACATCGTGAGGGTAGAAAGAGAGGAATCCATTCGCAGGATATGTGAAGAGTTTTGCGTCATTACCACCGGATATCAGCATTGCAGTTTGTGCACGGGCCCATTTCCTGTGATCATTAGGACCTGAATTTGGATTTTCTTTTGTTCTCCGCCTCTTTGTCTTTTCTTTCATGCTCTTATCCATCTTCGCTCCAGATTTATCTGATCATAAAATAAGCCATATAGTGAATAAAAGCTCAAACTCTTGAATATCTAGCGAATGCCAATAGACATCTGTACAAGTTCGCGTTCTGAACATAGAAATCAGCCAGAATATTCTGCACGAAGCAAAATTGCTGCTGTAATTGATCTGAAAGCTGCATTGATCCTTCTGCTTAAACTAACCACCAAAAAAGTTGGTAAAAATAAATAATAGTACCTCCAAATGTTACTCGCGACAGAATCGGAGTAGCGATAGTGAGGGCCTTGACGTCATGAGTATGAGTGCGTTTGCTGCCTACATATATCCATTTTTCACCCGAACCTCCTCTGGCAACGTCAATAGCATCTGATGTAGAGGCATCCAGCCGTTGACTCTCGGCCACTCTACGAAATTGTACCACCTGTTTCATACCACAAATTAGTACGTTTAAAGTAGCAATTCTCAGTGTCCCTCCCCACACAATATTAAACTAATCTATAATGAACGAAGAAAGGCACTCATAAATGAAATAAATGTTGAGACAACAATAAAAACTCGAGCATCGTTGCTTCAGACATCTTAAATGAACTCAAAGATGGAAAGAAATCAACCCTTCCATCAGCCCCTGCAGCAAAAACATTGTCACCACAAGTGGCTAAGGCCAACACATCAGCATCATGCCGAGTCTGAGCTTGCAAGAGTGTTCCCAGGTGACCGTCCCAAAACTGAGTGCTACCACTGCTATCACCACTAACAATGTCTCCATTCCTGCACAACCCATGACAACATTATCCATGGAAGTTTGGCGAAGCAGCTAAAGCTTCGAAATACACCGAAACACCATTGAAACTCGAAGAAGCAAGAGCAACCCGCTAAGATCAGTTCTAGGTAAAACATGTCAGTCTATCAATTTCTACTATGCATCAATACCAGCACCTGGCATTAAGAGACCAGACAATGTTATCAGGATTGCAATTATTCTGCTAGCATGATATTAGGTTCCAACCTACAATTCTGCATAAGGAGCTTTAGAAAGCATTAAAAAAATCACCTTAGAACCAACAAAGACCATATGCATAAATCAGCATCACTTCTTTTGCCACCGACGCCAGCAGTAATTCGATATATTTCTCTAGTGTTGGCAATGTCCCAGCATCTTATGCACCTGCATATACACCCTAGAGTAATTACTCATCATGGAGCAAAGAAACTGCTTCAACCTCTCAACAAGTGACCTGTTCGAGAGGTTGAAGGGAGATGTAGGACTTATGAACATCCACCACACCTGCACGTTCAAGAGGAACACTCTGTGTCGACAACATAAACATATACTGAAACAGAAAAGTATTGATTGATACTAACAAAAACATACACACTCACCCATCCGAACCACCGGCAACCAGTCTCCCTCCATCCCAAGTCCACGCAACACTCAAAATTCGACCTGAGCAAAGATACACACTGAGTAGAACGAAAACCCTGAGTAGTACAGTAAAGAGTAAGAGCACACAGATCTTCACACAGAGAGAACGGTAAGTCTAAAGCAATAGATAGATCTTAACTTTACCTATAACTCGAGGGAAAGACTTCCGATACACTAGACCATGCTGGGCTGTAGCAACTTCAAATATTCTAACAACACCATCTTCACAAGCAAGCGCCACTCTTTGCGGTCTATTGTCGCTCTCATCGTCACTATCACTGCTGCTACTGCTTCCTTCGTCGTCACTGTCATTTCCCTCGGTTTCACGAACACTACTGTTTGAGCTTCCCTTTAGGCTCCTGGACACAATTGTATCCATGTGCTCTGCAGCCAATTGCCATATGGATCCTCCCATTGACTCCATCACCGCCTACGATAAGAGAAAGACGGATTTAGAGCCAGAATTTATAACAATACTCACTATACGCAGGTCTGAAAACACTTAATTAATAGCTCAAAAATATAACCCTAATTTAGTGAGTGCTCAAGATTCATAGAAAAGAAGGGCTCGCACTCTGGGTTGGAGAGTTTGAAGATCCCACTCGGTGACCAAGCCATCGAGCCCTGAGGAGAATAACCTGCCGAGAGGTGATGAATCTTCCTCTAGAGACTGGCACCATACCAGAGACGAAATAGCTGAACCTTGTCTCCCTGGTATAATCTGCAAACCAAGGCAATTGGAAAATACAGTGTTCAGGTACTAGTTGTGTTATCTCAGAAACCCGCGTATTGATTTTTAAACACTTAGCACCTGATCAGACATCAAAAACCCCAAGTCCATTAGAAAGCTCAAGGAGCTTTGGGGTGCTACGCTCCAAATTGGGCTGAAAGTGAAATTCAGTTACTTGGAGTACATATTCAAACAGCTAATCCAACAACCGTAAGTCCTATGCAATCCATGACGCATGACAGTCCACTACCCTAACCTAAACCCTCAAATTATAGCTGCTTCAGAAAATGCATTTGTAGACACTGTCATGAGCATAGAATTCCCTCCATTTCTTTATATAGTACCATCACTTGTTGTCGTAAAATATCGCAGATAAGCTACCTCGGCAAAAGTTCCCAAAACCCTAAACCTAACATTGACCCAGGCAAAGGAGCTAAGCAGAAAAAACTAGAGCACGTACCAACTGGCAATACCATCCTAGGGACCCAGCAGCAACACTCCAAATCTCTATAGCACCGTTCTCCCGAGCAACAGCTACAGCTGTCCCATCTACGCTGGTGGCAAGTGCAACGACACCGCTTGGAGACCACTCAATCTGTCGGCATCTGTGCACTTCCAGCATCGTGATGAGACCCAAAATGAGGAGTCAGAGTATAAGAGCCCCAGGGGCAAAACTGCCACCAATGATCACAAAAATGCTTTGTTCTGTAGCCAAATGTTGTGACTGACCAGCACCTCAGATAATACTCATCTGAACCTCAAACTAAAACGGCCTCCCAGTAGCATTCCCTCTCATAAGTTACCCATGACTCTGCCACTTCATCAACTATGTCCTCGGTCTTGCAGTCATAACCCATCTCCATTTCCGCTTCTACAAGCTTGTGAGTCCCAATTTGCAATTCTCCCATGCTTGTACGCCCATCCGACACCGCAATTCACATGCACAGATCAATATGTTGAAATTTCCACCTACCCGTACACAAGTGCACCAATTACAGCCCACAGCAGCCTAGAATGAGTGATACAGATCTAGATGGAACCGCCGTTCCATACTGTGTCCAGCAGACAATCCCTGAAACCACGAACAAAAGGTGTCGATCCAACGTGTCGACAAAAGATTGAAATGCGAAGCGGCCGCGGCGGCGCAGATAAAAATCACCAAAGAAATTGGGAAGCATTACAAGGGGAGCGAGATTGCACAACTTTGTCGATGAATGAACGTAGGGCGAACCACGTTCATCGAGATTTCGTACATCGAGTGACACCTCCTCATGGAGAACGTCAGGACGAATAATATACGCCTTTCCAATACTTTCATCACATTTTTACAGAAGGATGACAGAGGTATTTCGATGAATAGCGAAAACATTTCATCGTAGGCGAATGAGCGGCCCAACCCGCGCCCGTGCCCTTTTGCACGGGTGGAAATTCTTCACAGCGACGCACGTTAGACTTGTATTATTTTTCGCACTCAAACTCACTTATGAACTATTTGGATTAGATTTCTCAAACCTTGCACCAGTTACATTTCTGAATAAATTATTAAGAAAGTAACTATGCACTAAATTCCTAAATTAACGGCCTTTCATGATATTGGTGCATATCCACTTCGACTTACAGAAGAATTAAAAATTCAACATAATGTCTTACATTGTAACTTTTGTATTAGATCTTATATATATATATATATATATATATATATATATGATATCATTTTTATGTATGATTTCATTTCAGAGAATAATTAATACTCATTTTACAATCATCAACTTTAAAAAAATGATTAACAGTTGCAATTTAAAACAGATGTTACACCAATAAATATAAATAATATCAAATATACCCCTCAAATTTGTGATAATAGAAAACATACCACCAACATTCATTCTTTCCCTTGCAATGCTCCTCACTACACTTGCCATGCAACTACTCCAATTTGCATTCTACCATTCCAAACCCTCTTCACTTCTCTTGCTTTCACTCCAATCTCTTTCACTTAATAAAATCAACTCCCCAACATACTCTTGCATATTGGACCAACCAATGGGCCAAGCTGTACCCAAAGCTTCCACAAAATACTAGTGGAATTGTTGATTTAGAAGTGCAGCATGAAAAAGACTTGCATTCAGTGGCATGGTGAGGTTGTGCCATTCCTAAAGAATAGAGCAACAAAAGCATGATATTGTAAGGGTGTAGGTCCATGAATATAATGCACCTGAACCAGCCTCTAGGCAAGCAAACATCTTCTAGTACTCAGGTGATGATGTGAGCTTGACAAAATACTCCAAAAGATAGTCTTATTTGCATTTGTATTCTAGGTTGAAAAAGAGTGGTGTAATTTGCATGGTCCATGATCTAGGTTCTAGATGATGACTAAACGAGAAATGTTTGTGATATCTTATCACCAACTAAGGTACATTTGTTATTATCACAATCTCAGGGGTATATTTGGTATTACTATGAATACAAAGATATTCTTGATATTTCAACATGTTTGAGTGATATACATGATATTTTTCCAAAATCAAATAAAAAAATACTACAAATTAGATATGGTATAGTTTCAAATTCATGAAATTCCAAATATAATATTCATCCAATATTCTATTTGAAATATCATTTTTTGAAAGCAGTGTTGAATAACATTTTACTTTATCAAAAAAGATGTTATTGTATTTATGATTCAAAAGTAGTAATTTGATATAATTTTGTATTATTATGCATATATAAAAACAAATATCCATATACATTCAATAGAAAAATATAAATAAATAAATAAAAGAAATAGATCATCACAATTTTGGTCTGTTGTTATGATTTTTGATGGTAGATTTAATGTTGAAGCAACTTTTTATTTATTACATTTTAAAAATACAATCATCAACATCTATCAATATATATATATATATATATATATATAATAAAACATTGTCTGTATGTGATGGCAAAGCTATGCATTGTCTGTATATTGAACAAAAGATCGATTTAATAGATTCAAAATCATTTAGTCCACACAGTGATTTTTGTTGAACTTAAATAAAACAAAGAAAAAAAAAATCTTTGAAAATAGTTGGTGTACCAAGGATATACCCAAGCCATAATATAATCTAATTTGTTATAATTATAATCTATTTTGATGTACATAGTGTTCTCCTACCTGACTTTGTTACATGAGTACATCCAACTACCTATGTTATTGATAGTATGAACATGTAACATATAAAAATGATATGTAATATAAAATAGGAAATTATTAAATTGACCCAAGCCTTTATTAAATCGGCCCACTCATTCTAATCCATCATCAAAAAAAAAAAAAAAAAAAAAAAAAAAATCCATTATCTGATTTGCATTGATTAAAAATCAATGAAAAAAATGGTTGGACCCTTAACAAATGATAATGGGTGGGTTATTTAGTAAATTTATGAATCAATTTAACAATTCCTATAATATAACATAAAGTAAGAAGATCTTAACTATCAAGCATCCTAGACAATATAAAATATGGATGGAATTATGCGGAGTGAGTGAGGTGCTCCCAAGGATGACTTACAGGATATCTTGGACCCTAAAAAGGTAAAACAAGAATTTAATTACTTATAACATCTAGGTGTACCAGGGATAAACATGCCATACTAGTATTCATAATAACAGGAAATGTACTCCAATTTATGCTTAAACAAGTAACTATAATAAAATAAAATCTATTAAAATAATTTTGTAATCAAATTTGTGATAGAGCTTTACATCAGCACATTGTAACTTTTACAATCATGTAACTTGAATATTTGTAAATTTTATGAAATATGGAAAACTGAATAAAAAACGGCAATATATATATATATATATATATATATATGTGTGTGTGTGTGTGTGTGTGTGTGTGTATATATATATATATATATATGTATAAGAATTCAAATTTTTGATAATTTGTGTTTCTTCAGTAAAAACATTTCCTTAACAGTATTTGTAAATTGTTACAGAACAAATATGTGGAACTAATCAACATTCTTTATTATTTCTCAATGAAGAGTTACCATGATTTGTTTGTATCTTGTGTGTTTGTGTGTCCTCATGTTACTTTTTCGTTTTGTTTCATTTTTTCCCCTTTATTTCGTCATTTAGTTATTCATATTCTTTTTATCTTTCTTTCTGAAATTTAGAATCCTCTGTCAGTGTATAGCCATGAAGAACTTTTCATATTCCTAATTCAAAGTTTGTATTTAAGCACAATGAATTATTTTCAAACTCATTAAGGTTGGTTCCCTATGGCTAAATTTGCCACTTTGGATGCTACCACAAGTCTAAACTTCTTTTTGGCCTTTCAATTTGTGTATACAAATACAACTTATATATTCCGTCAGTCTTTATGATTGGATCGATTTTACTTCAATAATTGTCACTAAAATGGAGGAGATAGTCCAAACAACCCCAGTACCTAATTTTGGTTTTTCACAGTAAATAGAATAGAGCCAAAACACTGACTCAATTGTTGGCAATGCTGAAAAATCCACACATAGTCCCTCACCCCCTGTAGTTTGACCAGGGTCAGACAGCCATGTTTAGAGTAAAAGGTTACCATAAAAGCATAAAAAAAGCATTCTAAACTTGGTCCTGACCCACTTCGGTGCATTGAAATTTGCATTCACATGGTCAATAGTGAATCACCCACATAAGGAAGTATGGACAAAGGAATAATTCTAGAAGATTCTCAAGGGCTGAGATGACGGGAATCCACAAGCTCTGATTGACACCCACATTTTTAGAACTGATGTCACTTATTGAAGAGGGAGTTTGTTTTTTAAAATAATTTTAATCTTAATCAATTTTAATCATTCTCAATTATTTTTCAATGTTCTACTTGGAAACTTCTTTGGAAGTTAGAACAAGAATATTTTTGTATTGTTTATTTATTTTTAGAAACACACGTTTTTTTTATCTTATTTTATTTATCTTTTTTACCAAGGTCCCCATACTCCCTTCACCATTGTTGAATTGAACGGATTATGGTGGCATGCACTACAAAATATGCACCTGGACACTTGCATGGACCACCACAATGTTGTACATAACAAAACATACAATGAAAGGTCATGGCCAAGATGAACCTCAGAATAATTATTGGAATACTTGTTGAAAAGAACATGACATTTTTCACAGTTATGTACCTGTTTACAACAAACTACAAACAACCCCTTACATTTTCAAAAGAGTCAAAACTTTTCTAAAAGTTTTAACTGAAACCATTGCATGTATTCTAAATATCTGGGTGCAATCATTCATTTATTTACTTATTACTATCATTTTTTTCTTTCCAAAATCAATGTAACTTCTTACAATATAAAACTAACAAGTAAACAAACACATGCACTAGCAATTATATCTATCTATCTATCTATCTATGTAATATTTTCTCTGATAATTAATCCCTCCAAAATAAATAACTCATAACAATCAATCAAAATCTTGGAAATTGACTCCATTTCACAATGTATATTTGATAAAAAATGATATTAAATATTGGGGAACATTTAATGTATGTATGTCTATATATAGAGGAATGTTAAATAGACCCAAGTTTTTACTAAATTGACCTACCCATGATGAAAAATATGGTAATCATGATGAACGTGGTTGGTTTTCATTGGTTTTGGATCCAATAGTGGAGAAATGAATCTAAAGATTATTTATTTATTTATTTATTTATTTATTTCATGATAGTTATATATATATATATATATATATATATCCATTTTCCACACACACATTTCAATATTTTATGCTTCTCATTTGTTTAAAACGTGAAATCAATAAAAATATTGATTCTATTGGAAAACACATAACAATGCTGGTTTCACAAAAGAGTTCAGGGTTTGCTCAACAATTCATTGTCTTTGCAGTGTGCTGACCTCCCTGTGCATCTGACTTGCGAATCTAATTATCAGACCCCATTAGGTCGTGTGAGGAACTGTGACCACGGTGCTCCAGCGGTCGCAGTTTCTGAGCTCCGAAACCCTCCTAGTCAATTTGGAGGAGTGGAGCTGAAGGGCCTGGCTGATGCTTCAGCTCTCGCAGAGAAGACGACCAGTTCAAATCTGAGCCATTCCGGTGAAGTAAATGTTTGGAAATTTGACTCCGAGTAGAGGTGGCAGACGGACATAGATTAGGTGCACACTCCTCACTGATCGGAAGTCAGTAATTGAAAATGACCTCGGACACTGAACGACAGCAATGTGGAATCATCGCGAAGACCTGGACTTGTAGTCACCGAAATACTTGCAATCGATCGCGTGGCTTTTCTCTGGCTTATTGCCATGGCCTAATGTTGCTGTGCTTCATTAGTTAAGTCATGAGAGGTGAGGAAATTCCGATAGGACCTTGTCGACTGTTACCGTGACCCCACACATGAAGTGAGTGACTCAAACTCTGTTTTATACGCTTTGTATTAAAATTACCAACACTTTACAGAATTGCAACAGAGAGGTGCAGTTTAATACAATGCAATGCAATGTTGAGTCTCAGTGTGAAAGAAAACGAGATTCAAAGTTAGTGATCGATCGACTTTTCACATCTTTTTGGTGTATTATAATTAATCCCGCAAGAATTCATGTAAGGTGCATGCGATGCGTATTTTGCAGGAATATTGCGCGAAGACATTCGAAATAAAGATTTCAAAGATAAAATACTGATTAGGACCAATTTGATATGTTATTTATCCACTTAAAGAATTATCTGCTCATTTGCTCATTTTATACATCTTCCAAGGCTATTGCCTCATAAGTTTGACTTGTGTACGATAGGAAGTGCCCTGAAATTGTAACATAATACGAGCCTCGGACTTGAATTGCATCTGCTAGCTGAAATTAAGTTAATCAAAGTAGCCCAGGATTGGAATCCAAGTCAGAGGAAATTTTGCTTAAATTTCGCAATTCGCTCAGATCGGCGCTCACAACGGGGGTTCGTGCACAATCATAGAACGAGCTTGGAATCAGTCGTCCCAGCTGTGGACCAAAAGATCTTCGCAGCATTTGCAATCGATGCTCGCCAAATGGCCTGGTTGGCTGGGGTGGATCGTTGCCGGCCCCATGAGCGGTGAGTGCTGCTCGATGACGCGAGTAATTGAAGGTTTATGCAGTACTGCTTGGTGGAGATCGATCTGTTGGTCGCTTGCATTCAGAATTGAAATTGGGAAAAGGTTCCAGAGTTTTCAGGAGGTCGTGTAACTGTGAGTAAATTTGGGAGGAATTCGTCAGGTTTGGCTAGGATCAAGTTAATGAGAACCGTAGAGCATGCTTTGTGGAGATTGGTTTGTAGATCGTTTGCTGTTGGAGTTGTATTTTGGAGAAGTTGCCAGAGTTTTGCGGAGGTCGTTCAGACGTGTGAACACATTTTGGAGAATTTTTTCAGATTTGGTTAGAATCGCATTGGTGAGAACTGTACGTTTTAGATGGAAGTGCAAGAATGAGCTCCTTTGAAAGTGTGTAATTTGATCATTGTTCGTTGAGGATTTTTGAAAATTCTGCTCATGCTTCCCATTGTAGCAATTCGTAAGTGGAGTTAGAGTATGGATAGATATTTTGCTTTTGTAGCTCAGGTTGCTCCTGGAAGTTGTGGCGATTGCGAACGGCGCGAGAATTTCGAGATGTTTCATTTGTAGTGGTCGTTCAAATTTTGGAGCGGGCTGTGGTGGATTGGTGTGGATTCGCCGAGGGTTTGTTTCCAGAAATGGCGCCGACGAAGTCCGTGACAAGGTCAGGGAGGACCTCCACGTTCACATGGCACGGCGATGTAAATCCAATGCGGGCGCCATTGGCGCAGTGGACGGATATGGAGAGCAGTAATGGAAGTTCAGGTGACGAGTATAGTGATGCAACCGACAATGGAGACCGAATTAGGTGGAGGGGCAGGCTTGAGAAAGGGAATGAGGACAGTGAGATGAGTGACATTGGCGAATGTGATGATCGAAGGAGGTTTAGGAATAATATTGTGAAAGTTCAGTACGACAGTGACAGTTGCTTGACGCCACGATCACGACGGACTCTGCGAAGGACATTATCAGGCAACACTGAGCCATGGCCAAGCGTTAAAACGCCATCCAAACCCACGCTGGACACCATTTTCAGTCCTACTCATGAAATTCTCCACCCCTTACAATCATTGCGAAGAGAGAGATCGGTTACAATCAGAACAGTGCAAAGCGAAGAAACCACAGCTCGCTCTACCAATGATGGTCTCATGTCCGTCAAGGCACGACCGAATCCTGACAAATGTAGAAGCTTTCCGTCAAGTAAACCACGGTCGGAGTGTACGAATTCTTTCCATTACACGTCTTCGACGCTACGGTCGAATCCTACCAATTTTCGGAGCCCTGTATGCTTTTCACCAAAACGAAACTCCGACGAAGTTGATAACTTAGATTCCCTGACGCCAGTTGTTAATTTTTCCGGGTTCAAACGCTTTGAATCCACCAGGCCGCGATCGACTGTAGCAACTACCATGGAAGAAGAGAAATTGGAGCAGAAACAGAGTCTCATCGATTTTTCAGATAATGAGGTTGACAGTTCGCCACCGAAGACATTCTATGAGAATATCAAGTCCACGACAGGAGTAGCGACAGCGCTGGCACCAAACATAGTGGCCATCGTTGTGAACGCTGAGAAGAAGCTCACGTTTGTTGCGTTGGACTGGGCGATCAACGTTGCAGTTCGACCTGGGGACGAGGTCATCGTTCTTGGTGTTCTGAAGCACATCTCTAGTCCAAGTACGCGCTGCTGCACTCTCTCACATATAATCTTTGACTTCACATCTACAATGCTTGCGGTCAAACAATTGCTGAATAACTTGTGAGCTAATTATGCGTGTGCTGACCTTTTCCTGGAATTGGTAGCAGTGGGGTTCAAGATGCTGGCGAACACAGATCCATTGATTGGAGTGAACAAGGAGATCTTGCAAGCAAGCGTGTCCAAGGTAGAAGAAATTTTTGAGCAGAAATTGGTTGACAGCGGCAGACGAGAAGAATGTGAGAAGAAACAGGTAATCTTTCCTCAACCAGGCTCAAATCTTCGAACAACCTCCAACCAACTCTTGCACAGATTGCACGATTTCCAGCGTTTGAGCTTGGTTCTGAGTAATACGAGCACTTGCAGGTCAAACTCACAGTGCGAATAGCACCAGGCACGCGCACTCGAGTGGTGGTTGTGCGAGAGCTCTCAAATATCAAAGCGACATATGCAATTTTTGACAGGTTCGTATCAGCGTTGCTGCCTTCACATGTGACTAGAGATAATTTTAAGTTCTGACGTCGAGAAGAATATTTTTTTGAAGCCGCGAGATGTAACATGGGGGCATTCATAAAAAATATATTAACTTTAATTTTTTCGCAGGAGGGCAATGAGGAGTAGACGCTACTACAGCAAGCATCTCTCATGTCACGCGGTGCGCATGCGTAAGAACGGACGCTCCACAAAAACAATCACTCTGGTACCACACAAGGGATTTCTCAAGCCAAGATCACCGATCTCATGCATCTCCTCGAGCTCTGTCTCTTCCAGGAGCACCAACCGCGCAAGCTCCGACTCACCAACTGCAACTTTCTGGCGAAGACTTACTACCTTCAGGTCAAGTCGTCACAGCTGGGGAGGCTACCCTCGAGGCTCCTCTGTTAGCCGTGGGTCGGACGCCCTGTCCCCCTCCGATACCACAGAACTGCACCAACAGTTCGACGACCTCTCATCTGCGCTTAAGTCGTTCAGCTTAGGCGAAGTGACGCCCAAGTCGTGGATCACTGCTGATGCGCATTCGCACCCGACGAATCGCTCTGCAATATCAGTCACCATGCCCCCGTCGATCTGCGCCACATGAGAGGTTGGATTAGTTGTAGCTCATAGGTTCCAGGTGAAGCTGAGGATGTAGGGTTTGGATTCGCTAAGGATTGGTAGAGTGCATTGCCGGTTAGACGTTCCACCCCTAGGGTGCTGGTGTTTTTATCTTCATATGAAAGACCCGGGGTTTTTGAGCAACCTCTCGGGTTACTGGTTCTTAGCGTTGCAGGGAGTTCCTGGAATCAATTTTGTCTCGACGTGTATTATATGTACAGTAAATAAACAACACGACCCATACTTGCCGTGTATTTGTGTGCAGGAAGCTGCACCAGGCATTGGATAGTAACTTTGATCTGGCAATGCTGTGAATTTATCCTTGAAGTGACTCGGGATTTGGTGTTTTGTAATGTCAAAGTTGTCGAAATTCCAAACTTCAGCACAATTATCTTGTTCACGGGACAGTCATTGAAACTTCCCTACAACCAACATGCGTAACTCTAAGTTTCAAGAGTCAAAGCCTACAAAAAGTTTCGCCTTTTGAATGAAAACAACAGCAATATTGTATGAACATCGATGTAAGAGACCCACCGACGCTTGATCGAGACTTTTTGAATGGTGTAAACGATCCACCAAATGCAAAACAAAGTCCAAATCACTTGTATTGGCAATTATGGCTTCTCTCATGGAGCATTCAAAATACTCCTCACAATGTAGTTTCAAAATCACAATTGGAACTAACCCACACGACTAGCAGTGCGACAACTTGTAAGCAACTAGACAGATCGTTTCTAGGTTGAGAACCTTAGCATGAAGTTTAGCTCCCACAAGATGAAATTGTGTTGGATTGGTACTGGACTTGCACAGAGACCAGCAACCCGGGAGGAGGGCAGCATAACACTTCACGCAGATGTTCAAGGTGAAGTAGGGCTTGAGTCTGGTTCCACTGTTCGCCTGCAGCCAAGCAGGGCTTCTCAAAACTGCTCAGAGAGATAGTCACAAATGGAGTGAATTACCCATAAGCAAAGTGAGCATCTGGTGACAATCACCGCAAAGAATGGGTGGAGGAACGTGCCGTCGCGTTCCTGTTCTCAATGCAAACCACAATATTTAGGATTTCTACATACTGTTTGGCACATCACCATGTAATATGATCGAGATCTTTGTTTGTATAAAACATAGGGGCTATTATTTACTCACTTATTTTTGTCACTGTTAGGAATATACACAGCCTCAAAAAAATTCGATTCTTTTTTCAAATATCTGTTTTTTGATGCAAATATGATTTTTTTTGTACCAATGATTGCCTTGCAAAGTAAAAAGATGTACTTAATATTTATCTAAATATATCTATATTTACTACAAAAATTAACTATTATTTAAAACATTAAATTTTATTAATATTTATAATGTATTGTATGTATTGTGTATTATTACTATTTAAATATACTTTATTGTATATTATTTGATTTTATAAAAAAAATTAATTAAAATTTAAAAATTAATTACAATTTCAAATTCAAGAAACAAAGAAAAGAATCTTTCAAGTACATATTTGAAAAGTTGTTGAATTTTCTTGTAATGATTTTTCTATCTTAAAATTTATATTTTTTTGAATATGTCATAGATTTAGAATTTTGATAGTTAGAGTAGTACAAAAATGTGTCTAAATAATAATTATTTGTGATATATATATATATATATATATATATATTTCTAAAATTAAATTGGAATAATTTATATAATTAATATAATTAATATAATATAATTTACTTTAATTTATTTTTTAAATTTCATTATTTGTAGGTAAAAATAAAGTTGTATAAAAAAATATAACTAGATTTGTTATTCAAAATCCTTTCAACAAATGTCATTGTATAATAATAAAGATATTATTAAACAAACATTATTCACAACCTATAAGAATAATAAATGTGTATATGAAAGTATGATTAATTATATGTATTTATTTATAGATATTTATTTTACAAGTAAACATCTGTAAATAAGTACATACAAATTTTAAATATTTATTTAAAGGAATTTTTTTATTTGTATCCTTGAAATATATAAAAATATCAAGAATATTCTTATATTTTTGATAATTATACATGTATCCATGAGTTTTTTCAAAATTTGAAAAATACTCCAAGATTTGATAGCTTATCAAAATACTCATGTTTTAGCCTATTTTGAGGTCCAATCTACATACCACAAAATATGTGGTGTGACACTTTTGGAAACAAGTTCCATGCATTCCTGTAGTTTCTAGATTCAACTCCTTTTTTGCATAATTTGATCCTATTGGCTCTAGTTCATGGTTTTCTTACAATCCTATTTTTCTACATAATATTTCACAAGTTTGTTTCTTGTTAAGAAGATAGCAACTACTGCAAAAAGCTTTTTTTTCTTATTTAAAGCTTTCAATTCTTCTACTTGCAAAATTTGATAGACATGGTGAATAATTTAGCTATCTTTCTCTACATTGCCAAATACTCTTTTGATTCCAAAACTTTAAATAAAGTTGTAAGATTATGACTTCATTGTTTAGAATCCATCATCACCCATTTGGGAGAAAGTGGTGTGAAGAGGCCTTCATATTGACCATGTTTGAGGTTTTATAAAAGTTTCTAACATATTTAATGCAAATAGAAACTTGTAGACATTGCATTAAGACATGCATCATCTAATTGTGAGTCAAACAAACATTTCAATTGAAATTACAATGTTCTAAATCTCATTTCAAGCTTAAATTGAACTTATTAAATAAAACACAATATATGCTTGTAGTACACATCTAGTTCAAATAAAACCAGTAGTATTGTTGATTTAAGATGCAATTTTATTCAATTGATTGCATTCTACTTTTTTGACATTCTCCAAAGATATGAACACATAAAAATAAATGTGCTACATAATAGATTTTTTAGCTTGGATTAAATTTCTTTGAAGAATATTAAAACACATCAATGTAGATTTTTACACCAAACTTGAGATTAATGCAATAATAACTACATTATGGATAGAATAACCTTGACAACATAGAAGACAAACCTTTTTGGTGCCTTCTTATGGAGGAATGTGAAGACAAACTAGTAATTTGTATTTTTATGTTTTATGTTGTATTAGTATTTTTTCCTTCTTATTAGCAATTAAGGTTTTATTTTGATTTTGAAGGACTTAATCAGTAAGAGAAGATGTCTTTACTAAGCTAATAATAATCCTTGATAGATGTATCATTCAATAAAGTTATGAAATAGAGTTTAGATTGACAAGTGATAGTGATTGGCTCTATGTCACAAAAATAAGGCACCAAAATCTGGAATCATATGGAGAGACACTTGACTAAGAAAAATGAGAGGTAATTGACCTCTAATATGTCTTATAGACTTAGTAAATATCTTGCATGAAAATAATGAGTGAGGATCTAATATTCATTTTTGATAATCCAGCAAGTATCACTACACCACATACACAATTGATTAGATATACAAGATTAAGAACTTGACCAATTAGAATACATAGAAAAAATTATGAGAATTATATATTCTAATAGCGAGCTAGTTACTAGTGCTTGAATAAAAGTAATTGGCTTCAACTATCAACTATGAGATTGGAACTTAGAGTAGGAAGTGAGAGGCTTCTTTCTCTGACATATTTAGTTTTAGTTTTAGTTTTAGTTTTAGTTTTTTTTTTTTTTTTTTTTTGATATTTTTGATGCACCTCCTTCTCCTCTTGATATCTACTATGTGTGCTTGAAGACAAACAACATGCTTAAAGACAAGCAATGTATTTGTGGATCATTTGGAGAGATCTTAATTAAGAGTAGAATGATTTATTTTTTATTTTTGTTTGTTTGTTTGTTTGTTTGTTTTGTTATTTTATACTTGAAACTATTTTTGAATGTTTTGAACTTATATACATTATTCTTTTATGAAGCAATTGCTAAATCTCTTAATAAAATATGTTCAAATAATTGTTCTCTTTTTGTTCAAATTTGCAAGTTTTCTTCACTTTCATGGTTGAGAGGACCGTCAAATTTTTAAAAAGAATATTAAAATTTAGATATTTTATTGTAGATATTGAATATAAATTTAAAAATAATAATTGATCATCAATGATATTTTATGTTTGGATTATCTACATGTATGTAGTTATTATTCAATATATACAAGAGTATCAATTTATAATAAAGAAAATTATGTTTGTACTATTTTAGGAAATAAATATTATTTCTGAGAGGAGAGATTTAAGTATTAAATATTGTACTTATTATAAATATTTTGTTGTAGATTTTTTTTTTGATTTTTTTTTTGTAAACTATTTTTGTTAATATGTGTGTATATGTATATTATATATTTTTATTATATCATTTGATTATAGCATGTTTTATAATCTATTTGCTTAGATCCTTATTTTTGCATAATTTATAGTTTTTTTGTATTTCTTACATCTTATTGTGAATAAAACATGCAATATTTTTTTTAAAAAGTAATTTTTTTGATTTTATTTGCAACTTAGTTTGACAAAAATAAGGTTTTTTTAAAAATGCAAGTATTATAGATCAACCTCAAAGTGGTCTATGCTGTCTCTTCACACACTGTGCTTCCAACTATATTGCTTTAACTTTAAGTCATGATACACAATTGCTAGTGTTGATGAGTTTGTGCTTCTTCGTACTCCAATCCATTGTGCAACAACTTCTAGTTGCTAGTTTCTATTTTTTAACTCATGCAAGTTTATTGAAGTTGATAAAAATGAACATTCCTATGATAATTAGTTACTTTTACTTCTACATCAGATTAATGCTATCCAAACTTGTAATATATCTAAAATCTTGCTTTCTAGTAACTTCAATGACTAATTATTAGGTTTATTTATGAATTTGCTAGCAGTATGTCTATACCTACTCTCACCATTTCTTTGTAAATTTCATATAAAGAATTATGTCAAATTCCAAGTTGAATTAGAAGAGAATAAGTTATAAACATTCCTAATGAACTTAAAAATTATATTTTTGAGCTAATAAGCTAGATTAAGACCTTATGTTGACATAAATGTAAATAAAATACTTATAGCCAAATCAATCAATTTAGTATTGAAGCAACGATATGGAATTATATGATTTAAAATATCTACTTCAATCAAGCTATTATCAATTAATACATTCATATTAAAAAAAATTATCTTTTGAAAAATTTATTATGAAAGAATCTTACTTCAAAATGACAAGTTGTCAATGACACAAACTGGAAGAAGATACATAAACTCATGGAATCTATGTCAAAAGAAAAGTGACAAAATAGAAGAAAGTATGTATATTCAAGGAAGAATTGGAATGGCTATTGCCAAAGACTAGAAAATATAAGACTCTTGAAACTAGACTTAAAATCAAGAAAAGAATTGACAAGAGTGAGGAAGGTCTTATTCTTACCTATATATATATATATATATATATATATATATTACTTAACTAAAGAATATGTGGCAATATGCTATAGGACCTCTAACGTGCTACCAACTTGCTAGACACATGTCTAATTTGCAAGGCAAGTTTCTTAGGTATGCGCCATATCTCCAACTTGTACTGTAAGTGGTCAACATGTTGACACGTGGCCTCCTTATTGGCCAAGTTTTCAACCTATCAATCACCTATAGACATGTATAAAGGCAAAACAACATCTATGAAGCTTCTAAGAAGCTATCCACAAGATATTGTCATATTTATCTACTTTCACTTATTTCTACCTATTCTTATGATTTAGATAATTATCAAGATAAATATATATGTCTATGACATAAGTGCTCTTATAAAAGGTGCTACTTTTAGTAGTTGTAACAAATTGAAGTAAATCATTGCTTAAGATGTAATTTATTAGTATTATGAAATATCCGTTATTAAATCCAACCAAACAAGATATATTGTGAAGTATTGTAGTGAAAATTGCAAAGAGAGATTGCATGCATCACAATTTCAACTGGCATCTTTAAATGAATTTATGATTAAAATATTTGTCTCTAAATACACATATATTAATGTTGAATATTTGGACAGTCAATATACTAGTACCAATTAGATAGCAAGCAATATTGTTATATAATAATATGGCTATTAGGTCAAATAAGAGAAGAAACATTTTATTATAGAAGAGCTTAAATGAAAATATTTTAGCAAATCATCTTGAAAATATAGATAATAGATAAAGAGGTTGTAAAAATTGATAAATAATAGTATTACCTTCTCAAAGAAGAATCTTATATTCACTTTATAGGAACATAAATGAACCAAATTAAAATAAATGAGATATATAATTAATACAAAAACTTTAGGAGGTAGTTAAAAATAGGTTTTAAAAAATATTACTTCAAAATATCAAGAATTAATACCTAAAGAGGATTGAATATGAATCAAGGTTGAAATCAGACCTTTTGTCAAAGATACAAACTAGAAAAAGATGTATAAAATCATAGAATCTATATAAAAAGAAAAGTGACAAAATAGAAGAAAGTATATATATTCAAGGAAGAATTGGAATGGCTATTGCCAAAGACTAGAAAATATAAGACTCTTGAAATTAGACTAAAAATCAAGAAAGGAATTGAGAAGAGTGAAGAAGACATCATTCTTGCCTCTATATATACTACTTAATTAAAGAATATATGACAACATGCTATAGGACCTCTAATATGTGTCCAACTTGCTAGACACATGTCTAATTTGCAAGGCAAGTTTCTTAGATGTATGCCATATGTCCAACTTGTATTATAAGGGGTCAACACATTGACACATGGCCTCTTTGTTGGCCAAGTTTTCAACCTATCAATCACCTATAGACATGTATAAAGACAAAACATCTTTGAAGCTTCTAGGAAGCTATCCACAAGATATTATCATATTTATCTGCTTTGACTTACTTTTATCTATTCTTATTATGTAAATAATTATCAAGATAAATATGTATGTCTAAAATATTATCCACTCTTCTAAGGACGAATTCTATAAAGAGTGGTGATTATATATTGATGAAGTCCAAGATGCGCCAAATTGTATTTATCACGTTGTCGTGTTGTAACACGAGTATACCGTGAAAATATAAAGAAAGGAGACTTTTATTAATGTTCAGTTACCTCGAATATTGGGAGCAACGACCAACTCCGGTACAAATACTGAGTGGCCAGGTTCAGTCACCCCGTTACAGTCAGCCGGGGGATACTGAAATGCTTCGTTCGATTCCAATAACGGGAGTCAGCAGGAAGAGAAAGGACCAATTCACACGACGGGTGAGCCTGGTTCGAAGAGCCAATTGGATCCAATTTCAAGAATCCAATCCGGGTCCTCTTACCCAATATGAGACCTGCATTGGTCGGGCAACCCAATGCAGTCTAATTACGGGAAAATCTAAGTCTTACTACGGGCCTCAGCCAGTCTGACGCGAAGGACCAATTTGATCCAATTACGGGAACATCCAGGTTACTACGGGCATCTTATCCAATATGAGACCTGCATTGGTCGGGCAACCCAATGTAGTCTAAATATGGGAAGATCCAGGTCTTACTACGGGCCTCAGCCAGTCTGACGCGATGGACCAATTTGATCCAATTACGAGAACATCCAGGTTAATATGGGCATCTTACCCAATATGAGACCTGCATTGGTCGGATAATCCAATGTAGTCTAATTATGGAAAAATCTAGGTCTTACTACGGGCCTCAGCTAGTCTGACGCGAAGGACCAATTTGATCCAATTACGGGAAAATCCAGGTCTTACTACGGGCATCTTACCCAATATGAGACCTGAATTGGCCGGGCAACCTAATGTAGTCTAATTACGGAAAAATCGAGGTCTTACTATGGGCATCTTACCCAATATGAGACCTGAATTGGTCGGGCGACTCAATGTGGACCCGAGTATGGGGTTTCGATTCTGTTTCAGGCTGTCCTATTCTCTGTGCCGTTTCAAGGAACGTTGTTTTCGGTAAATGGATCTCTTAAAGGTAAAAATGGGGGAGAAAGCTCTGACGGCGGGAGCCAATTTTGGATCTAAGCTCTGACGGTGGGAGCCAATTCCGGATCCAAGACGGAAGATTGAAGAAATTCAGAGGATAAGGTTAGGGGGAGAAGAAGTTTTTTGGAGAGGTTTTTGAACATCAGGGGGGGAGAGCTAGCTTCATGCTTCGGGGTCGGAGAAGAAAAGACAGAGAATTGGATTTTTTTTCTTTATAGGGTTTTGGGAAGACTGAGGCAATCGTTGCTGAAGTCAGTGTTGTAATGGTGAATCGGGATTTTTAATGAAGTGGGTGTGATCACTCTTGACTGTTTTGTGAAATCGGAGTTAGATCTGTGATTGGAGAATTAAAAGGGTGTCTATAGGATTGAGTATGCGGAGTGAATGAAATTTGTTGGGTTAATCTAACAAGACAGTCAGTGGATACAAGATCGTGAGTACAAAGCGGTATCGAAGATTAACAGTTTGGGTTGTTCGGGGTTCTTTGTAACATTTAGAGACCTATCGGCCGGGACAAAAAGGACTTCAACGAGCATTCGAAGGGGCATCCGTATAGATTTACGGTGTATTCTTGTAGTCGTTTATATTCTAACAGTCAAAAACTGATAGACTGCTTGACTACTTGCGAATCTCCATACTACCTTCTACAGCCAGACGCTTGGCGCGTTCTCGAGCAGGAAAGCACGTAATGCGACAAAAGTGGTGAACTCGACGTGAAAGCTTGAGGTGGAAGGTATTGGATTTCGGTTGATTTTATCTTTATTTTATGGAAAACGAAAATAAAAAATTTGAAGGATTTTTGGGAGGAGTTTCTGGTGGGGATTCTTCTAAAGGACAAGGTATGCACATGGATCCGTCTATTGCTAGTATGTTTCAAGCCTTCTCATTATCAATGCAGCAACAGCAAAGCAATGATCGAAAGGAAGCTTTGGCAACCAAAGCATTGCAAGCAATGGTCAATAAAATTGATCAATTTGATGGGAGGAATATTTCAAGGTATTTAAGATGTTATGTTCGTGAAATGGAATTAAATCGGATTTCTGAGAAGAAAATGGTTGCACTATTTGGACTTGCCACGATACCGGAGATAAGAGACCACATTACATCGATTACGGATCATTATGGGAATTCATGGGAGGTTTTTTTACATGCATTGAAAGACGAATATTTCTTAGAAGATGCTAATCGCGTTACTAAGAAGCTGTTTCTGGAATGGATTGAACGGCTCAATAAGAATTTGCAAGCAATAGAGCTACTAAGGGAATTTGAGAGGCAGTACTCTCAATTATCGAAGGTATAAAAATTGACATTGGAGCCGAACAAAGTTGATTTATTTCTTCAAGCTGCTGATGGAGAATCGCAAGGGAAATTAGAACTTCTTCTTGAAGACAAAGAAGAAGTTGAAGGATTGACAACAAAGTGGAAGAACGTTGAAGATGCGGTGGGGTTGCTTACAAAAAGAGAAAGGATGAAGGATAGAAGCAATATTCCGAAAACAATACAAGCACCCAAAGCTCCAATACGTACAACACCACCAACAATGCCTACAGTTCAACCTTCGACATCCTTATCAAAGAAAGCAGATATAGGGATGGAAGAAATTATATGAGGAATGCGAGATCTTCAAATCAAATTGGTAAGACTTGAAGAGAATACTTCTATAAATAATTTGAAGAATGTTTTAAAACAAGGATATGTACAAAGATGCATTTGGTGTGATGATGCTTCACACACTAGAAAAGATTGCAATGAATTTAATAATATGATACGGCAGGGAATTATTTGCTAGAAAGATGGGAAGATAGCATTGAAAGATAGGGAGGATCTTCTTCAAACCAATTTTGGCAAGGGAGGAATGAGAGCATTGGTTCAAGATTACCTAAAAGAGCATGAAACAACAGCATGAGAAAGTGCAAGTTATGGTGCTAGAGTAGATGATGAAATTGGTGGAAGTACAGAAACTAGTGAGTTTTGGGCTTCTGCCATTTCTACAATGCAAGAAGGGAAATTACCTCGAGAAACATTATTGAGGACTGCAGCTACAATACGAGGTAAAACAGGTTAGAAGGATCCTGTTGAGTCTCTTTTAGTTCATGGATATATTGCTAAGAGCCAACATGAAGCTTTGATGGAAGAAAAGAGACGAGGAAATTTTGATGATACTAGAGAAGGAAATTCTTTTAAGAGGCAAACTCGAGGAGACAAGGTTCGGGAAGCAGCTTCACAAGAATTGCCTGTAAAGGATACCTCAGCATCATTGGGAGAAAAAACAAAGGAGACAAAAGATAAGGGCAAATCAATTGCTTATAAGCTACTTTCTGACATTGAAGCGGCAACAAATTTGAAAGGGGTGTTGGAAGAACGTATATTAAACGCTAAGGTGGAATTCACATTGAAAGAAGTCTTGAGAATTGCAAAGAAGGAGTTTCATGATGTCATCATTGACAGCATTAAGCGAAAGAGGTAATTAATGGGCGAAACTGGAATGAGTCATGCTATTGATGCAAGAATATATAAAGATGAAGAAGAGGTTGATATTGGTTACAAGCAACCAACAAATGAAAAGAATGGGTATAATCAACGAGTACGTTTCGAAGATTTTAGTGACAAGGAAATGGAAACTTTGAGCCATTATACTCGAAAGCATTGGGCAAGGGCAACTACTGAGGTATTGGTGAAAGTAGGAGATATAGAAGAATCAATAGTTACTTTAGTCGATCATGGTTCTGAAATAAATCTCATGTCTAAAAATCTTTATAAGAAGCAAAAATGGCCAATTGATATGGAACATGGATGGGCAATTTGAGCAGCTAATAATACACGGGGCGAATTATATGGAGCTTGTCCAGATGTCAAAATTCGGATTGGGGATGTTGCGACGGAGCAATATTTCTTTGTTCAAGATACAACGTCTTATCCGTTGATTTTAGGACAACCTTATATCACGGCAACACGGATAAAAACAAAAGTACTTGACGATGGTTCTGCTTATGCAAGGGTACGGAGCGAAGATGGGAGGAAAGCTGTATAATTTCTAACAGTACCTCCTAACCATGAACGGAATCGAGATAGGTTGAGGGAGAAACCATTGCCAAAGATTGTTGAAGGATTTAAGGATTTTGGAGAGGTACCACTGTAAAGCGAGATTATGGAGGTACAAAAGAGGAAGTACTCTCGCGAGATGAAGGTACCTTTGATGCGAGTTTTATTGGTATATTGGAGAATGGAAATATTATGTATAAGAAAGTTGATGATTTTAAAAGAAAAGAAAGAAAAAGATTATATGATATTGAAGGACAGTTACGCAAGTTAGGTACATTGCAAGATGATGAGAGGATTTTAGGTGTTTATGAAGAAAATGGACTGGAAGATTCATTGGAATTGATTACATCTATTGGGTTAGGGGATAATAATAAGATTGTTGAGATTCATTCAAGAGAGGTTTATACCATACTTGAATCTTTTCAAGCACCAGAAGTCATTGTAGAGACAAGATATAAAACGGCAGATAAGAAGGTAAAGCCTGTTGCCGGACCATTATCAGAAGATTTTAAAGAACAAATGGGAGAAGCATCAAAAGAAGTAAGTTTAAGAGATCCAATGAGTATTGAACATCAGTTTACTAAAGAGACTTTTGAAGAATTGAAGATTGGTTCTGATGGTTCTTTATAGCCGGAGGAAATTACTTGCTTCAAAAAGATGTTGGCTAAACAAGGTAGATTGTTTGCTTTCAAATCTCATGAAATTGGGTGTGTGGATCCAAATATTGTAACACCTATGGTTATCTTCACTGTACCATATGTACCTTGGAATCTAAGACCGATTCCAATACCGAGGGCACATTTATCTAAATTGGTGGAACTATTAAAAGAAAAGATAAAGATAAAAATATTGGAACCTTCATTTTTGCCGTATTCTAGTCGATGGTTTATGGTACCTAAGAAGAATGGGTCACTACGGTTTATTCAAGATATGCAACCGGTGAATGCAGTAACTGTAAGGAATGCAGGAATTGGACCTATTGTGGATGAATTTGCTGAGGCGTTTACTGGAAGGGCGATCTATTTAATGTGTGACTTGTATTCAGGTTATGATCAATTTCAACTTGTTGAAGGAAGTAGAGATATGACAACAATGAGGACACCACTTGGATTGGTTAGAATGTGTTCTCTTCCTCAAGGCGCGACCAACTCAGTTGCGCATATGTTGAATGGGATAAATAAGGTATTGAGAGATTTTATTCCGGAAAAGACTATGCCTTTTCTGGATGATGTTCCTATAAAAGGGTACAGAAAAGGAGACAAGGATGAAACTTTAGATACGAGGGGGTGTCGCAAATATGTTGTTGATCATATACAAGATTGTGAAAAGATTTTAACTCGGCTTGGGGAAGTTCATCTTACATTATCGGGTATAAAGTCCGTATTTGGAGTATGAGAGGTTGTGATTGTTGGACATTTATGTGGATCTTATGGAAGAAAACCAGATCCGACTAAAGTTGATGCAATTGGAAGGATGAAAGAGGATTGTGATTCTTTAACAGAGGTTCGCAGGTTTTTGGGTGCATGTGTATTTTATCGAATCAAGGTCCCTCATTTTGCTCACATAGCGGATCCATTATATGAACTGTTACGCAAGGGTTACCGATTTAAATGGGAAAAAAGGCATATTCAGGTAATGCAAAGATTGAAGAAATTATTGATGTCACCTCCAATATTGAGGAAGGTTGATTATAAGTGCAATAGACCAGTGATTCTTACTATGGACGCTAGTCCAATTGCCATTGGATGGGCTGTGGGTCAAGATGATTCAAATGAAAATAGATTTGCAGTTCGATTTGAGGCTAAAGTTTTAAGTATTCGCCAGTGTGTATATTCGCAAGTCAAAAGAGAACTTTGGGGAGTCGTTTCGGCTATAAAAGCTGAAAAGGACTATTTGATTGGGGCAGTAGTAGTAATTGAAACAGATTGCTTGCCATTGCTTGGAATGATTATTAACTGTTCAACGTCAGATATTACAATGTTGAGATGGATTGCTTATATTAAGTCATTAAATCCAGATTTTAAGCATATTACTGGGAAAGACAATTTAGTAGCAGACATGCTATCTCGAGCAAGATACGAGAGGAAGGACGAAATGGTTGAAGACATTGATGACGTCGGATTGAAATTCTATTCAATATCAAATCTCAACAAAGAAGACAAGCTATTTCTTGAAGAATCTTATGAAGGAGAATTATTGGATATTGGTCATTACTTGAATACCTTGACTAAGCAGGGGAATTGGTCTACAGAAAAATTCAAACAAATAAGAAAAAAAGCATATGGATTTTTACTTTGAAATGGATTCTTATGGAAGAGACCGAAGAAAGGAATTGGGATGCCACAACGAGTGATAGACAAAAAAGAAGAAAGACTAAAATTATTAAAGGAGTTTCATGATAGTTTATGGGTAGGGCATAGAGGAATCTGGGCTACTTTTGCTAAACTCAAGGAACGATATTGGTGGAAAAATATGTATCGAGATGTGTTCTCATTTGTAGAGTCATGTGAAATCTATCAATCATATTCTAATATCCGACATCGAGATGGTCTTCATCCTACGTATCCTCTGGCTATTCATTTTAAATGGGTTGTTGATTTGGTTATTATGCCGGTTGGGTTATGGCAGATGAGATATTTGATTTTAGCTCGTGAAGATTTATCAAATCAAGTAGAAGGAAGAGCATTGAGGACAAAATCTACAAAGGAGATTTGTAGGTTTTTGCTTGAAGATGTCATTTGCCGCTACGGATGCGTAGGAAAAATCACTACAGATTGTGGAGAATTAAATGCACAAGAAGCTCGTAAGTTCTTTGAAAGATGTAGAGTTAAACTATCACTGACTACTGCTTATAATCCAGAAGGGAATGCAAAAAGCGAACGCGATCACCCACCGATTGTGAAAGCATTAGTTAAAGCTTGTAATGGGGAAGTTAAAGAGTGGCCACGGCTTTTGTCATTTGCATTATGGGCTGATCGAACAACACATAGTTCAGTGACAGGATATATGCCAGTAGAACTTATGACAGGTCAAAAACCAATTATGCCGATTGAAGAAAAGGTACTTACTTGGAGTATGCTACCATGGGAAGATGGATTGACAAGAGAAGAACTTCTGGCTATTAGGATTTGATAATTGAAGCAAAGAACGGAAGATGTCCAGATAGCATTGGGAAGGTTAAAAAGAGCAAGGTTTCAAAACAAGGCGCGATTCGATAAGCAACATCGATTGAGACCAAAAGCAAATCGAGGAAGGTGACGCGGTACTTGCTTATGACAATAGTTTGGATAATCAACATAGTACTTTGCGGAAATTTTCAAAACGTTGGTTTGGACCATATGTAGTAACAACTGTTCATGATAATTCGACTTACTCATTATGGGAGTTAAATGGTACAAAATTGAAAATACCAATTGCAGGGAAGCGAGTAAAAATATTTAAATGAAGACACGCGGAGATGAATATGGAAGACCTTAATGAAGGTATAGAGATTCCGCAGCAGGAAGATGAAAGTGATTTGGATAATGAAGGTGACGAAGACGAACAAGACAAAGACGTAGACGATATATTCTGAATCAAACAGCAATTGGGTAAATTAGTGCATACCGGAGGATGCATAGGTTTAGAGGGGGTGGATGTCGTGTTGTAACACGAGTATATAGTGAAAATATAAAGAAAGGGGACTTTTATTAATGTTCAGTTACCTCGAATATTGGGAGCAACGACCAACTCCGGTGCAAATACTGAGTGGTCAGGTTCAGTCACCCCGTTACAGTCAGCCGGGGGATACTGAAATGCTCCATTTGATTCCAATAACTGGAGTGAGCAGGAAGAGAAAGGACCAATTCACACGATGGGTGAGCTTGGTTCGAAGAGCCAATTGGATCCAATTTCAAGAATCCAATCCGAGTCCTCTTATCCAATATGAGATCTGCATTGGTCGGGCAACCCAATGTAGTCTAATTACGGAAAAATCTAGGTCTTACTACGGGCCTCAGCCAGTCTGACGTGAAGGACCAATTTGATCCAATTACGGGAAAATCCAAGTCTTACTACGGGCATCTTACCCAATATGAGATCTGAATTGGCTGGGCAACCCAATGTAGTCTAATTACGGGAAAATCTAGGTCTTACTACGGGCATCTTACCCAATATGAGACCTGAATTGGTCGGGCGACTCAATGTGGACCCGAGTACGGGGTTTCGATTCTGTTTCAGGTTGTCCTATTCTCTGTGCCGTTTCAAGGAACGTTGTTTTCGGTAAATGGATCTCTTAAAGGTAAAAATGGGGGAGAAAGCTCTGACGGCGGGAGCCAATTTTGGATCTAAGCTCTGACGGTGGGAGCCAATTCCGGATCCAAGACGGAAGATTGAAGAAATTCAGAGGATAAGGTTAGGGGGAGAAGAAGTTTTTTGGAGAGGTTTTTGAACATCAGGGGGGGAGAGCTAGCTTCATGCTTCGGGGTCGGAGAAGAAAAGATAGAGAATTGGATTTTTTTTCTTTATAGGGTTTTGGGAAGACTGAGGCAATCGTTGCCGAAGTCAGTGTTGAAATGGTGAATCGAGATTTTTAATGAAGTGGGTGTGATCACTCTTGACTGTTTTGTGAAATCGGAGTTAGATCTGTGATTGGAGAATTAAAAGGGTGTCTATAGGATTGAGTATGCGGAGTGAATGAAATTTGTTGGGTTAATCTAACAAGACAGTCAGTGGATACAAGATCGTGAGTACAAAGCGGTATCAAAGATTAACAGTTTGGATTTTTCGCGGTTCTTTGTAACATTTAGAGACCTATCGGCCGAGACAAAAAGGACTTCAACGAGCAGTCGAAGGGGCATCCGTATAGATTTACGGTGTATTCTTGTAGTCGTTTATATTCTAATAGTCAAAAACTGATAGACTGCTTGACTACTTGCAAATCTCCATACTACCTTCTATAGCCAGACGCTTGGCGCGTTCTCGAGCAGGAAAGCACGTAATACGACAACGTACTCTGATCTTTGTTCCCTTTGAAGGTAGTTGCTTCGTCCCTTCAATAATCAATAATGTCCCATACCAAGGCAAGAAGACTACTCTGATATTTAAACCTTATTGAGGCATTCATAACTTCCTTCAAATAAAATATTAGTAATAACATCATGAGTGATTCCTATCTCAAAAAGTATCACTAACATCAAGAGTCCCTTCGAAGGTCATGGTACCAAATACATTGTATCTTGCCATCTATTCAAGAAAAAATATGTTGTTTTTGAAAATCTTCATCTTGATTTTGTTGTCTCGAAGGTTGTGAAAGTCACAATGTCTCGTTGGATAGCTTAGCAAATGATAGCTGTTAGTTAAATCTGCTTGTTATTGATTCTTCATCTCCTAAGCACTAAAAAATCTAAAGAAACAATGATACAAGATAGAATGAAATCTTTATTAGGCTTGTTTTGCTTTATAACAAAGAATTTCTTGATTCTTCATCTTGATTTTGATGGATGACATTGATGAAAAGTTTTAACTTTGGCTAATGCATTTCCTAAATTCCTGGATAGCTCCTATGTGCATTTATTAATGTCATATCCATGCCAATGTACTAGATATTTTAACCTATTTCAACACCACCTTAAATTTAAGACTTCTTCTATATCAAATTCTTCATTATTGTCTACTTCTATAAGAGGTGGTGGCATTTGTCTCTTTCATTGTATATCCATTGTCTTATATGGCTCAAATAAAAATACATGGAACACAAGATAGATTTTCATAGACTTTGGTAGATGTAATCAATAAGCAACTAGATTGATCTATTCACAAATAAAAAATAGTTCAAGCCTATAATAATCCAGCTTCTCTTAAGGATGAATAGTTTTAATATTATGACGAAGTAACCATACATTATCCCCCACATAGAATTGAGGTTGTTCCTTGCAATAGACATCTGCATTGGCTTTTTGTCATTCTTGAGCTTTTTTTAATTGTGCCTTCATTGTTGTATGTAGCTTTGACAATTTATTTGTCATATCTTCTAATATAAGATTATCAACTTTTGAAAAGTCAAAAGTATCAAATCATAGATAATAATCGTAATTGGCAAAAAAAATGTGTTTGTTGAATAGATGAATATACCAAATTATTGTAAGCAAACTCTGCCAATGGCAAAAGAGTTGTCCAATCATCTTGTTGATAGTTGATGGTACACCTCAAATATTTCTCTAAAATTTGATTTATCCATTCTGTTTGTCCATCAGTTTGAGGATGGAAAGCTGAAGATAGTTTTATATCCACTTTCAATATCTTCAAAATAATTTTCCAAAATCTCAATAAAAACTATGTTCTTCTATTTGATATAATATCCCTTAGTAATCCATAATAGCAATAGATGTTATCAAAGAAGAGTTTAGCTATTCCTTCATCTATGATAGATTTTGAATATGATACAAAATATGCCATCTTGGTGAAATAATCTACAATCACAAATATTAAATCATATGAACTTGAAATTAGAAGATTCATGATAAAATCCATAGAGATAGAAGACCATGCTTGTTCTAGTATAGATAATGGTTGGAAGAATCCATAAGGTCGATGACAAGGAGTTTTTGATCTTGAACAAACATCACATGTCTATACAAATTCTTAAATAACCTTCCGCATTTGAGGCCACCAAAAATCTCTAGATATAAGCTCCAAAGTCTTATTATATCCAAAATATCTTGCTGAAGGAAAGTTGTGATGACCTTCAAGAGCACGTAATCGTGCTTCTCTTTTTAGAACATATAAGCGTCCTTCTAAATAGAGTAGATTTTCATTAAACTCAAATTTGAAAGTATCTTGAGATTTAGAGGATTTTTTTTAATATCATGAATAAAAAGGTCTTAAGACATACTTGCTTGGATCTGCTTGAAAAAAGTCAAATCAATAGTTAATGTTGATTTCATTGCTCAGAGATGAAATTGTTCTAGCTTCAATAAAATTATCTTTTGTTGGTCAAAACCTACTTCTCCTTCTTTTGGTGTGAAATAAGAACATCTAAAAAGGATATTACACAAATCTTATTTTTTTCTTGGCTAATAAGTGATATTAAATTCGAATCTTGACAAAGACATACTCCAACAAGCCTCACGATGATTCAAAACATGTGCTGACATAAATTACTCGAGATTCTTGTGATCCATATATACAGTGACTGGACTTGAAGCACCTTCTAAATAATGATGCCATTCTTGAAAAGAATCCATGATTGCAAGAAGTTCTTTATTGTGGATCTCATAATTAATCTCAGTTGCTAAAAATTTTCTTGAATAAAAAGCTGCTTGATGAAGTTTTTCATTTGCTCCTATTTGTGATAAGACTGCACCCAAGGCAAAGTCAGATGCATTTGTTTCTATAAAAAATACTTTGGAGAAGTTGATGCAATGCAAGATTGATGCAGAAATAAAAGATTTCTTCAAAACTTCAAATGATGCTTTTACTTCTTTATTCTATTCAAGCTTGTTTTTACAAGTTAAGCATGTAAGTGGCGTTGCAACTTGAAAAAAGTTCTTGATGGAGATCCGATAGTAATTGACAAATCCCAAAAAGCATTGTACATCTTTTATTATTTTTTGGAGTCTTCTAGTCTATGATTGTTTAAACTATTTTAGGATCCATCATTAGAACATTTTTTGAAATGATGTATACTAAGAAGTCAACTTGGGTAGTGTGGAATACACACTTTTCCATCTTGGCATACAATTCCACATCTCTAAGTTTTTATAATACATGACAAACATAAACTTCATGTTCTTCTGCATCTTTAGAGTAGATTAAAATGTTGTCTAAGTAACAAACATTAAAATCATCTAGAAACTCATGAAAAACATCATTCATAAAATATAAGAAAGCAGCTAAAGCATTCATGAGTCCAAAAGGTATGATGTTATATTCAAAGTGTTCATACTTTGTTCAAAATATAGTCTTCCATTCATCTCCTTCTTTAATGCAGACCAGATTGTACGTTCCTCATAGATCTATTTTTATATAGATTTTAGCTTGATTTAATTGATCAAAAAGTCCAGATATCAAAGGTAGTGGATATCTATTTTTGATGGTAATCTTGTTGAGTCCTCGATAATCTATACACATTTGTTATAATGCATCTTTTTTCTTCATAAATAAGAAAGGAGCTCCTATAGGAGATTTTGAGTGGCATGTAAAATTCTTGGCCAAATTCTTATCAATGTATTTTTTGAGTTCAGCCAACTCATTTTGTAATAAATTATAGATTGAATCAAATGGCGGCTAAGTTTCTTCTTTAAGATCAATTGAGCAATCATATGGACAATGTCCTAAGAGAATATTTACATTCTTTTTCTCAAAAGAATCTTCAAAATCTTGATATTGACTTGGAACTTCATTTGAAATCTTTTTATCATTTAAAATGGATGTGGCGTAAATAATAAAAGATGATCCTTCTTTTACAGCATACAAAAAAGCTTTTGAACCTACAAGTATAAGTTTGGCTATATTAGACTCATGGATTTCTACTAAATTAGAAAAACTCTTAATAATGTTTGAGTAAAAAGAAGTTTATAAGAAATCCAATCTATCATAGGATTATACTTTTCTAGCCACTATAAACCTAAAATGACTTGATTAGACAGAGATCTAATTATATTTAAAATTACGTGACTATTATGACCATTTATTACTACATCTATAGGAAATGTTTCATGAATAACATCTTGAGAAGATAATAGATGAAAATCTATGACTTCTACATTTATGGATTTAGTTTTTCATACTAATTATATATTATATCTTTTAACAAATTCTTCATGTAAAAAACAAGCAAAGGTTCATGAATCTATTAAGACAAAGGCTTTGTGATTATTAGATCTTAAATGCACATCTATTATAAAACAAAGAGAGGGTTTTGAGGAAAGAATAGGACCTTTATTAAGAATTGTATAAGATTCTAGTTGCACAGTCTCTATTATAGCTAGAGAAATTTATTTTTTAATATATTTTCATCTTTGATAATAGTACTCCTCATTTTGTAGTTGCATCATTTCTTTGGACAATATTGAGCAGTGTGCTTAACTTCTCTATGATATAAATATAGTACTTCTTAATGACAACAAGTCTTTTCTTATTCGATAAGAGGTTTAAAACATACTGCATCAATTTGCATATCTTCTATTTTCAAATGCTTAGATTGAGAAGTCATTGGTATTGTCATTGAATTATAATAACGTTGAGGTTTTCTTATGTAATTCTCAAATTGAAACTCAAATAGCCGATTGTCACATTTCACAGCAAAGTCAATTGCTTGACTCAATGTCGGAGGATCAAGTTAATTAAGCATCAATTTTTTTACTTTATATTGTAATCCATAGAAAAATTGGCTAATAAATGCTGGATCATCCTACTTGATATTTATCCCTAATTATCAAAATTATAAAGCGTATAATGTCATTGATCGATTACCTTATCACAAGACACGAATCTTATTAGTTGTAATATGGATTGTATCATGTTTTCTATATATAGATCAAAACTTTGCTAAAAATACTTCTAAATTATTCAATATTGAATCATGTCATTCAAGAAATAATAAAAACTATGATAAAGTAGAATCTAAAAATAGTGTTTTAATAAACTTGACTTGTAATCCTTGAGTTGGATAACTTTGAGGTTGTAGTTCAATCACCAGTTATACCTATTTGATGAATCCTCAAAACTTAGATCTTCTGCCATCAAACTTCTCATGTAATCCAATTTTTGGTTCCTTGAAATTGGAATGATGTTTCGTTGTAGGAGCAGTAGTATGGCTTAGTATAAATGTTGAAGCAATTCCAATCATCTCTATATCTTTATTGCCTCATAATCTTGTTGCTTCTTGTAGTGGTAGAGTGAGTTGATGCATTATAAGCATTAATTTTTTCATTTGTTTTTGCATTTGAGCCATTGTACTCTTCATTTTAGCAAGCTCTCCATGATAGTATAATAAAAATAAAGGTTTCTATTCTCACGAAATACAATACTCAAGAATCAAGGAAAAAAAAATAAAAAAAATTCTAGAAACAATATGAATTTAGAAGAGGGTAATCCGCAACTTCTAATATACTTATGTCTTGTTAAGAAGAAAGGATAATCTACTCTTAATTAAGAGAAGACAAAGCTTTGATATTATATGTGTACTCTTATCAATCTATCAAAGATACAAACTGAAAGAAGATGCATAAACTCATAGAATCTGTGTCAAAAGAAAAGTGACAAAATAGAAGAAAATATGTATATTTAAAGAAGAATTGGAATGACTATTTCCAAAGATTAGAAAATATAAGACTCTTGAAACTAGACTGAAAACCAAGAAAGAAGTTGACAAGAGTGAGGAAGGCTTTATTCTTACCTCTATATATATTACTTAACTAAAGAATATGTGGTGATATGATATGGGACCTCTAATATGCATTCAACTTGCAAGACACATGTCTAATTTGTAAGGCAAGTTTCCTAGGTGTGCGCCATATTTCCAATTTGTACTATAAGTGGTCAATATGTCGATAGGTGGCCTCTTTGTTGGCCAAGTTTTCAACCTATCAATCACCTATAGACATGTATAAAGGCAAAACAACATCTATAAAGCTCCTAAGAAGCTATCCACAAGATATTATCATATTTATCTACTTTGACTTACTTCTACCTATTCTTATTATGTAGATAATTATCAAGATAAATATATATGTCTATGACACCTTGAGGCACAAAATCACATACCTATAGTGACTCAAGGATTCTTTGATTGATTAAAGAATGGAATTTGGAAGCAAATTTATGATAGAATTTTTAAGACCTAATTTCATGTGTTTTGAAGATACATTGAGGTTTTGAAAGCTTTTTAAAAAGAAAGATGTATTCTATGGATTTGGATTTTTTGAAATAAATAGAAATTCATAAATTTGATGATTTTGTAAGTATTGTAGGATACTTATAAATAAAAATTTGTAAATTTGTTAGTATACTAGTTATAAATGTGTGTGAATTTTTTTATATCAATTGAATTCTTAGATTCAAGATTATGAGAGTTTTTATGGATTATAGTCTTGGATAATTGAAATTTAAGATCAATGAGGATTTTTATAATTTGGCAATATTTGCCACTTTGATTGAAGCAAAAATTAATAAAAAAAATTAAGATTTAAATATCTTCACATCAATCAACTTTTGGAGAAATTGAATGGTTCAACAAAGAGAAATTTTTATTGGAAAGTTGACATTAAAATTGGAGGTGGATGGCGACGAACATCCAAAAGGCTTTGGAAGCTTTTCTTTCAATTGGTGAGTTTGATTCTTGTCAAATTTTTTATGATTATAAATTACTTGTAGATTAAAGTTTTGGTGAAATTTTAGTCAAGATTAATGATTCAATTAATATTTATTGAGATTTCAAAATGACTGTAGTAATTGATTAAGATTCACTTAGGATTTTCTTAGAGTTGTTTTAGATTTATTTAAGATTTGATTAGAATTTAGGCTGTGGTTAGAATTGATTTAGGATTTTATTAGGATTTGGTTAAGACTTGTTGAAGATTTTTTGGAAATTATATTAAAATTTTATTAGAATTCAATTAGATCATTTATTTTTATTATTAAAAAAAATTTCTTTAATATTTATTCAGGATTTTTTTACTATATATATTCTTTTAAGGTTAATTTATATTTTTATGTTTTTATGTTTTTTTTTTTTTAAATTTTTTTTTATAAGTTCTTTAAAACTTCTTTTAGAATTTAATTAAAGATTGATTAGTATTATCATAATTTAATTAAAGTTTTTTCAAAATTCTATTAGAATTGTTAGGATCTTCTTATTACAAATTCTATTTTATCTTCCACAATCAAGTACTTGGTGCATTCTCAAGCAAACTTTATAAAATACAACAACATGAAGAACAAGTTGAAAGAGACACCACAATATAATGTTGCAGATATTCAAAAAGACATTCAACATAATAAAGGCATTATAATATCTTACTTGTTGGTATGGCGTAGAAGAGTTATTTTTATTTTTATTTTTATTTTTTTTTGAACTAATTAATTCTTATGAAGATAGCTACATCAATTTAAAAGCATATTATCACCAAATAAAAATAATAAATCTTAAGAATTATGTAAAATTAGAAATCAATAAAAAAAAAAATTGCTTTCTTCAATAATTTATTGCTTATAATGCAAGCTTATATGGCTTACAATATTGTCATTTTAATATTGATATAGATGATATCCATCTGAAAAATAAATACTTTAGAGTACTTCTTACAACGATAACAATGAATAGAAAGAAGTAACTATTTCCTATTGCATTTGGCATTGTGAATGTTGAAAATGATGACAATTAGTTGTAGTTCTTGTAGAAGTTGAAGATAGCAATTCTTGCTTCTGGTCTATTAAATTCCAAACTTTTAAAATTCACATTTTTATTTGATAAAAAAGAAAGTCTCATTAATGCAGTCAATATTGCATTTTCAACTTGCAAATATGGATTTTGTATGTGCCATTTAGTAGACAACTTACAATGGAAATTCAAGATTCTAATACTTATTTGATATCTTTAGGTAGCAGTATATGCACCAATTATTTTAGATTTCAACATCAAACTTCAAAAAGTTCAGGTTGTATCTAAAAAAGCTGCAAAGTATTTGATGAATATTGGACTATAGTATTGGACATTGTTATAGTTTGACAAAAATTGATTTGGCCATATGACTTTAAATATTATAAAAATTCTAAATTCTTAGATCTTAGAAGTGTATGAAAAGTTGTTAATTCTAATATTAAAAATAATTTATTGGCATCTTATGGCATAATATAATAAATGAATTATTATTACTAATACAAATATTAGACCATAATCAAGTACTGCATAGTAGTAGATTAAACGATCACAAACATTTGCATAAGATTATCAAAACATTCCTTCATCTCATACTATTTTTGAATGTGTGTTGAAGCAATCATCTAGCATTATGGATTTTTAAAATTGCATATGTATTTACAAATAGTGGCAATTATTTGGATATAAAAGATATGAATATTAAAGAAAGAAAATTCAATATAGTCTTAAGTAACTCAAAAAGATTAGAAAGTCATTCAAAGATGATATTATATTGAATTAGTATAACTATTGCTAAAGATAAGAAGACAAAAAAGTCTTAAAACAAGACTAAAGACTAAAATAAGTTGATAAGAGTGAAAAAGACTTCACTCTTGCCTTTATATATACTAACTAACTAGGAGTTATGTAGCAATAGTCTATAAGACTTCCAACTTATGTTAACTTTACTAGACACATGTCTTAACTTACAAGACAAGTTTTGTATATGTATGCCATATAGTCTGCTTATTTTACAAGCTACCAACATGTATGGCACATGGTTAACTTGTTGACAAAGTTTCTAACCTACTAATCAATTATACATAAGTATAAAGTCAAAATTTCATCTATAAAGCTTCTAAAAAGTTTTTATAAAAGATATTATGAAATTAATCTATATTTACGTACTTCTACCTAATCATATAGGTAATTATTAGAATATATATATATATATATATATATATATATATAACATTGGAATTCCATATATACATGCAATTAGTGTTGTATTATTTATGTGGCAATCTACTACCATTATATTGCTTACTTTTATAGTACTCAAGCTTAACAAGTAATATTTGTAATAGCTATCATCCTAATATCATCCATCAAGTATTAAACAAAAGCAAGAAACAACAAAATTACTTTTTCTCCAATTCTACCACCTATCATATGATATCCATCTGATCGCTCAAAAAAAATATTGTATTTATATAGAAGATATAGAAATAACTAAAAGAGTATTTAAATGTAATTAATGTAAGAATATAGGACATAATTACTTAACTTATAAAGAATCAATTTGGTTTTAGTGCTAATGTGCCACTTAATGTGATGTTTAATTCCATTTTCAATAGCTGTATTTTAAATAAAATTATAAAGATATTTTAAGTTAAATAAAAAAAATATATGTATATATTAATTATCAAATAAAATATTATTAAAATTTAAATTTATAACAAAGGACATATGATATTTTATTGAATACAATAAAAACTTGATTGTGTACTACCATATTCATTAATTTTTATGAGGTATAGAAAAAAAAACTTTATAATATAATTATTTGATAAGTTGACTATATAAAATTTTATTTTATTTTATTTTATTTTATATTAAAATTAAAATAGATTTTTAAATTTAAAAGCTTTAATTTATAGTCTAAAATAATGAAGATTGTAAATATAATTGATTATATTTTTATAAAATAATCATACTATACATATATATGCTTTTATGTACAATTATTAAAATTTGTATCAAATTATGGTCAAAGAGATGCTATAGTATTAATGGATTTAATTGCAAAGTTTAAAAGAAAAAAATGAATTAAATTTTAATTCTAAATTACGGTAATAAAAGATAAAAGATCTATTCATAGAATAAGGATTGCAAAAAATATTAGAAAAATTGATATTTGATTGAGTCTTCTGAATAATTTATTATACAATATTATGAATAAAAGTTTAACATCAAAACTATAGATAAGATTAATAAAAATTTAAATAAAATATTTATTAATAAATATAAATATCAAAAATATTAATTACATATATTATGTATAGAAGGAATTAGCTATACATTTTAGCTCCAATAACTTTAACAATGTCTATTATAGAATGACAAGTATAATTGTCAAATTAAAAAAAACTTTATGATAGTCTTATTATCTATTTTTTAATTGAGTCATTTTAAATAATTAATATGGGAGTTTAAGAATATATATAATTTATATAAATACAATCTATGAAGCATGTATGCTTAAAGAAGGTGCTAATAATAATTGAAGTCAATTATGTATTAAAGAATCACCCTCTTAGAATAAAGATGCTTATTTCTTTATAGAAGTTTTAATCCCATTTCATTAAATAGCCAATTTATAAGCTATTTTAACAACACACTTTAAGATCAATTCGAAACTAAACTCCATTTCAATCTAAATAAATGAAAGGATTTGATACAAACTAAAGGTCATTAAATCTATTTTTAATATTCTTAATACAAATATTGATCCACTTACAAGTCAAAATATAAGTTTAGGGCATAACATCCTCATTGTTTAGTTTAATATAGTTGTTCATCAGCCTTCATAATAATGATATAAAACAATATAAAAAATATAAATTTTCTTTGTTGCCTCTATAAAAATTAGAAAGGAAATTTCTATCACTACTAGCAAGCTAATCTAGTTTAATAAGACAACTACAAAAGAATCCACTAACTACAAGATAAAGAGGTCTCAAAGACATGCCAATATATGTACACGACATATAAGAACATTAACATACAACAAATATATAAAGAGTGCATAAGATATCTTCCGTATTTAGATAAATCAAGCATTCAATTGACATCTTGTTTGTAATCAAAGTATCTTAAGTAAGAAGGTCATACTTAAAATTAATACCAAGAGCTACATAAGTAATTAAATTTTCTACTACAAATAATGATAAGATTACAAGTGGCTTAATAAATGCATCTTCTCTTGGTGATTAAGTTCTTTAAAATCAAAATGTAACTTTGATTAGTAATAAGTAGAAAAAAATATTAATACAACATAAAACATAAAAATATAAATCTCTAGTTTGTCTCTATATTCTTCTATAAGAAGGCACAAAAAAGGTTTGTCCTTACTATTATTAAGATCATTCTACCCATAACATAGTTGTTGTAATATTAGCCTAGAGTTTGGTGTGAAGATCTACATTGATGTGTTTTAATACTCCTCAGAGGAATTTAATCTAAGCTAAAAAATCTATCATTTAGCACATTTATTCAAAAAGAAATACTAAGGTGTTTATTTTCATATGTGCATGTCTTTGAAGATTGTCAAAAAGTAGAATGCAATAAATTGAATACAATCCCATCTTGAATCAATACTACTATTGATTTTGTTTGAACTAGATGTGTGCTACAAGCATGTGTTGTATTTTGTTCAATAAATTCAATTTAAGCTTAAAATCAGATTTAGAATATTGTAATTTTAATTGATGTATTTGCTTGATTCACAATTAGATGATGCATGTCTTAATGCAATGACTACAGATTGCAATTAGTATTAAATATGTAGAGAACTTTTGTAAAACTCCAAACAAGGTGAATATGAAGGCCTCCTCACACCACTTTCTCCCAAATGGGTGGTAATGGGTTCTAAACAATGAAGTCATAATCTTGCAACTTTATTCAAAGTTTAGGAATCAAAAGAATATATGGCAATACAAAGAAAGATGGCTAAATTGTTCATGACGCTCATGAAATTTTGCAAGTAAAAGAATATATAGCTTTAAACAAGGAAAATGAGTTTTTTACAACAATTGCTATCTTCTTAATAAGTAGCAAACTTGTGAGATATTATATAGAAAAATAGGATTGTAAAAAAATCATCAACTGGAGCCAATAGGATCAAATTATACAAAAAAGGGATTGAATTTAGAAATTATAAGAGTATATAGATGAAACAAGACCAGACTATCTCAAAAACCCAAGATCTTTCTAATTCACAACAACATAAAGCCTCATCACAAAATAAGACAAAACAGATTAGAACAAACTAAATGGAACTAAACAAAATAGGACATGAAAGACAAAACTGAGCAAATGGAAAGAAAACACAACAGAACTAAACAGAAAGATGCAAATCCAAATTTTACTAATAAAAAGGATTCAAAGCCATAGCTAACCAGATGCTCCAAAAGGCCCTTGCCAGTCCTATTTATACCTTATTCTACCACCTTGGACTTTCTATAATGTTCATAGATGGTGGATCCTACCTAGATAACCACCTTAAATTCTTTTTCTAAAAGATTCTATGGTGGGCTCTACCTAGATAACTACCTTAAAACCTTTTTAGAAGGTTCAATGATAGGCCCCATTTAAATAACTGCCCTAAATTCTTTCTAGAATGTTTCACAATGGGTCCTACCTAATCCACTAACCTAACCCCAATTCTAGAAACTTTGATGGTTTTAACTATCTATACAATTGTCTTATCTATACTATGTTATAATAGAAGTATATAATGTTGCTGATGTGTGAGTTGAATAAGAAAATTAGTAGCACTTGAAGTTTTGATGGAGGAATATGATGCCAACAATGGAGGGATGTAGGACCTATTTCCATAAGTACCACACTACATAATTTGTGGTATGTGGATTGGACCTCGAAATGGGTTAAAACATGAGTATTTTGATAAGCTATGAAGTCTTGGAGTATTTTTCAAATTTTGAGAAAACTCAAGGGCACATGTATAATTATCAAGAATATAGAGATTTATTATGTTTGTTGTTAATAGAGCATGTTTGTATGAGATTCTTAGTTACATTGTTCACATGGTCCATTACTTTATAAGTCAATAACTTGCTGACACACATCACTAGCAAAGTAAGGCCCTATTGCTAGCATACATGAATATTCATGTTTCTTTAACTGAATAGTGCACATTTTGAGTTAACACACAAGCACCAAGTCTGATGAGATTCTCTTCTGCAGTGGACAACTTATTCCACTTTTTGAACTCATGGAATACCAAGGATAAAGAATTAATAGCAGTTATGCTTTAGCATCCATGGAACTCCACATGCAAGTGTGCCACAGATTTCCAGAGAGAGTTTCAGGAGACTGGCAGTGCCATGCCATGCCTTGCTGTTGGTGCCACAATCCTAGTCTGTCTTGTTCACAAGCCTGAGCGGCCACATTTTGAGTTCATTTCATGGACTTACTCATGCAAGTTTGATGTGATTTTTTTTTTTTTTTTTTTTTTTTTTTTTTTTTCCAGTGGGGTTCCAGAGAATGTGGGCGCAAATCCAGAGAAAATTGCAGATGGAGGGATCCATGAGTAATAGTTGCTCATTACCCCTTGTCAGAAGCATTTAGGAGTTGGAGTCTTCCGCATGAATCCCTCGCAAAGCTCAGAAACATTGCTCAGTGAGTACCTTGTGATCGTGTTTTGCTTATTTGAAGAGAGTCCTGATTTCGCCTGTGGTGTGTTGTATGATGTTGTGCTTGCATTGTGAGTTGAGTTGCTCGCAAATGAGCAATCGGTTTCGATGGTTTTGAACAACTTGGAATGCTTTGGGACTGATCCTACTTTGCGACAGGAGAATGCACATTGTTTGAAAAGGATTGTGATTCTTTCTATGGACGATACGTGATACGTGTTATTTGGGTTGATCATCTGTGGTGTTGTTTCAGCATTGGTTGCGCCTTTTGGACAGATTCATAAGGATGATATATTAGGGTTTGTTTTGGGGGGGGGTCCTCAACACGAGCTAGGTTTCTGTATTGAACCGCTGCAGATCATCTGCGCAGAATGCAGATGTTAGTGGTGGTCAGGATCGCACAGTAATGCGCTCCTTGACTGGTTTGAAATCATTCTGGAGATTTCAGCTCCCCGGTTTGATAGTCCTCTTACTTAGAATGTGCTAAATAATCTCCTGAACTAGTGGAATGATGATTTATATGCTATGCTGCGCAACTTCAATCCTGTTGTGCTCGCGTATGCTTTCTATTGGATCTTCGTATATTTTAAAGATTCTGCTTTAGTTATATTCCATGAATATAGTTTGAGCCGATTTAGGTCTCTCCAGGGAACCTTGCAGCCAGAGTTGAAGCGTTTGAATCTCTGAAGTAGTGAAGTTTGGCACTTATTAGGGTTCCTCACGTTGTTCAGGATTTGGGTTAAGTCTCTTAGAGACGATGGAGGCTAAGCCTCATTTGGTATTGCTGGTTTCCCTACTCGTAGTTTCCGTTCATTTGGTATCATGCGCCCGGAATTTTGTCGTTGTATGGGATGCCGACGACATCCATAAAGAGAATCGTGATACTGGATCCAATGGAGAGGTCATTACGTTGGATGACAAGGATGAGAAGAAGGGACCATTCGGATTCATGGATCCTCAGGGACCGATTCTTGAGTGGGATGAATTCGGAGACACCGAAGAACCAATGGAGTATGTGGTCGATCCGGGCTCCTGGAGTCACGTTCTTGAGCATGAGAACAGGGGTGAACATCCTAATGAGGTCAGCACCCACAGTTTCATAGATTGATTTATAAAACGTGCTATTACATAATATAGTTGAAGGGTAGCCCATCATGCTAAACCTCTCATCGCAGAAATGTTTATATGGAAATCGATTGTCTTTTGTTCTGAACTTTTAGTAAATTATTACATTTTCTACAAAGCAATTGGCAACCTCTGAATAGGGTTGTGGTGCCGTGTAGAATAGCGGGTTTGACGCGTCATTTATTATGAAATCAGTATGCAGCTGCTGTTCGAAAGATGGTGGAGGGTTTGAGTAATGGAGAGTTGAGCGTGCTGAATGAAGCTATCAGGGGCTTGCAATCAGTCGCCGAAAATGGAAATGTGCATGCAGAATCTACACTTGCTTTCCTGTACGCGTCTGGTTCCGGTGTACAGCAGAGTGATGCGAAAGCTTTTCTGTATCATCATTTTGCAGCACATGGAGGGAACTTGCAGTCGAAAATGGCTCTAGCCTACAGCTATTCCAGACAGCAGGTACCCGGTTTGAGTTGTGTAACTATAGTATGCCATGTTTTAATCTCCAATTGTAGAATACAGTTCTTTAAATGTTGCATTGCTACCATCGCAACCTTTTAATGATCACTGAATTTTCACAATGTCCAGAATAATGGATTCCTTTGATGTTCGCGTAAGTCTTTTTATAATTGGTCGGAGTGCCCTGACTGCAGAAGTGTCCTGCTGTAGATGTACGAGGAGGCGGTGGTATTGTATTCTGAGTTGGCCGCGGTTGCTATGGCAAGTTTCATCAGCTCCAAAGATACCCCTCTTACGGAGCCCGTGCGCTTAAATGAAGGATTTGAAGAAAGCCGAGAATCTTTGAAAAAGTTCCGTGGAGAAGATGATGATGATTTTCAATTTCTAGAGTATCAAGTATGTGTCCAACCGCATGAGCTCAATTGGATAAGTTTTTTCCTGGAAATCATCGTGTAGAAGATTTAATCCGGTTTAAATAATTCCAGTTTAGGCTGGTTGTTAATTACTGAGCGAACTTATACGTGATCTTTTTAGAATCCGATATAGCACATTCCACGAAAGATGCAAGTAAGTTTCACTTGTTGTTGCAGGCGGTGGTATCAGGTGTGATTTTGTGATGGTTTTCACCGCCCTCGTATGTTTCTTTATGTCACACAATATTACTGAAGATGTATGTTGGTTTGAACTATGATTTCAGGCTCACAAAGGATATCCAGAGGCCATGTATAGATTGGGAGTGTTTTACTACTTTGGGCTGCGCGGGGTACGTCGAGATCATGGCAAGGCTCTGACGTGGCTTTTGAAGGCTGTGGATAAGTCTGATTCTCGTTCTATGGATCTCCTTGGGGAGATTTATGCTCGAGGATATGGTGTGGAGCGCAATTATTCCCAAGCTTACGAGTGGTTCCTGCAAGCTGCCAGCCAAAATCATTATTCGGCCTTTAATGGCATCGGCTATCTGTATGTGAAGGGACGAGGTGTTGCTGAAGGCAAGAATCTTACAAAGGTAACAACAAGGGCTTATGCTTGTTTCTAGTGTGTACAATACAGTTCAGCTTGAAGTGTAATTGAATCAACTTACTAGATGCTTATGTACAGCCCACATTAATCTGGACTTGCAGTATAAATGAGAAAACTGATGGATGAAGCTCATTAGCAGACGTTGGTGTGTTTCTTTTGAACCTGTGATTGAATGAGCAGGCCAAAGAATACTTCAGAAAAGCTGCAGAAGCTGGTGATTCACATGGCCATTACAACATGGGCATTCTTTATCTTAAAGGATTGGGTGTGAAGAAAGACCTTAAGGTGGCCTGTAAGCACTTCATGACTGCGGCTAATAAGGGACATCCAAAGGCATTCTACCAGCTCGCCAAAATGCAGCAGAGAGGGATTCCAGGGTTGAAGAGAGATCCGGCAACAGTTAAGCGTATAATTTTTTCATCTATAATGAGTGTTGGTCTGATAGATATTTTGTTTCAAATCATTAAACTATATGTAGTATCCTGTCATGAAATTAAGCCCATTGACTGATTGTGTAACTTGTCGTACGAACAATCTGCTGAATCATGTAGGCGGCGGCGCTCTTCAAAATTGTTGCAGAACGAGGTCCATGGGGTTCATTAATGAAGTGGGCACTTGAGTGCTATTTGAAGGGACAAACGGCAAAAGCTCTCCTTCTCTATTCACGAGCGGCGGAACTTGGCTATGAAGTTGGTCAAAGCAATGCAGCATGGATCTTGGAGAAGTATCACAATGAAGGAATATGTCTGGGTCAATCTGGAGTTTGTACCGACGCTGAGCGGCACCGGCGAGCACACATCTTGTGGTCCTACTCCTCAGAGCAAGGGAATGAGCATGCAGCATTACTAATTGGCGATGCATACTACTATGGCAGGGTGAGTTTGGGATTCGGAATACATAACTTTTTACTCAATTTAATTCAGAAAACGTTATGATTGTTGTTTTAATCGGCCTTCTCACAATTGGTGCACGTGCAGGGGGCTGAAAAAAATTTAGACCGGGCTGCAGAGGCATATAGGAAAGCACAGTTACAGCAGAACTCGCAAGCGATGTTCAATTTGGGCTATATGTATGAGCATGGTTTGGGTCTTCCGAAAGATTTTCACCTTGCGAAGCGCTACTATGATCAAGCTCTGGATACTGAACCTGCCGCTATGCTTCCTGTTACGTTCGCATTGATAGGTCTATACTTGCGGCAAAAATATGCTGGTAGTTTTATTGTAAGTTTTTGGATCACCAGTGATATGATACATGTAAGTTTTGCGGATTTAGATATGTCGACAGTCAACTTCTAGTCAAGAGGTTAGACAATGCTGTCATTAGTTAGTGTAATCCTTGCAATTCCTGTGTGAAGAGTTAGGATCTTCTGTATTGGGTAGTCTTCTCTCCATTTAGTTGGTTACAACTCTTGTTTCTGATGGTTTGAACTCTTGCATGAACATAATTCTTTTAACGTCTTGTGCAGGGGAGGTGGGCTGATGAAATTCTAAAAGCCAAACTTGATTTTGAGGAATCGTTCAATCTTTTTCGTGTAAACTATGACAACATGACGTTGATGACGCTCTTCGCTTGTTTGCTCACGGTTTTGTATCTTCGACAGAGGCAACGCCGAATGCACTATGGCCAATATGTAGATTCCTCACCGTCCTGAGGTAATGTTTTCCTGTTAGAAATGGATCCTATTAGGATGTGGAAAGTTGGTGGTAAACAAACTTATCTAATCCCATCTGAATTTTTGAGTTCATTAGCTTGAGGTTTGTTGGAGACGGTCAATACCCGTCGTTACAACTGTACATTACATGCCTCGGCCACATTTTAGCAATAGACACATTGGGCACCTATTTCGATTCCATGCTTGATAACTTTTGAGTAGACATCAAGTGAACATGGTTATGCCGCTTGGACACGTAATGGGTAAGATTATCATCAAGTTCATACTCAATTGTTCTCATACTCAATTTTTCAATATTTTTAACATATCTGAAAGGCGCATTTTGGGTATGCTCATTATGCAAACTCAAAAATGTCAACTTCGTTCTTCCTGAACATGCTTATCATACAGAGTGTATAATCTAAGGTGTCTATCTTGTTCCCAAATTCTATCACAGTTTGCTAGGTCTGTCGGGAATGAGAAAATGAGGTTTGCAGGTGACGCTTAATGGAGTGTAATCCTCAGCATGTATTCTCGATGAACTTGGCATGATGGTATCTTATAAAGCCTTATGAAATCACTATGGTTTTAATGTGCAAATCTGTCGCATATTTAACAATTTCCCGCTATACCTGGGAATTACTGGTAACAGGAAATCTAAGCAGCTGCGGTGGCCTTGATATCCTAGTTTCTCCAAGGTCATGTCATCGGTAGGAAAGTTGGCGGCTTTGCGGGAAGTTCCCCGCCCGAAATCAAGGTTGTAGGAATCCTTCCATCCGTCAATCAACCCATATTCAGGAGTGAAACTGAGCTCCTTTTCAACCTTCTCAGCAGACGTGAAAATATGCTGCACACATCCAACACCAAATTCTATGCGTCAGTTGAGTATCGAGGGGATTTGTACAACATGGACAGCAAACACAAACATCTAGCTCTTCAGAAGGCATTCAGTGAAATGCTGTTATACCTGATCTCGGAGTGAGAAAGCCTTCTTCTTGCTGAAGTCGAAATCCTTGGGGTTGTATTGCACTGTCCGAGGCACAGGGGACCCATCAGCTATGGCACTTGCTTTAGCGATGCCGTTGAAGGTTACATTCTTGGCATCGTTGATGTTGTAAATGTGCCCGTAAGCCTTCTCGTTCCCTAGCACTGTCACGAATGCCATGGCCATGTCCTTGACATGACCTCTAATGGAAACGTATCCTCTAACTGTGCTCGTAGTACCACGAATCCCTACATAAAGTGGATCCAGCCGAAACAAATCTTCAGATGTGTGCTTGCTTGGCGGTCACTCTGAATCGCCAGATAACCTACAAGAATCCTCTGTGACTGCGTCTCAAGTTGATTTCTTAGAAGCTTCAAAATCTTCTCTCAGTATTAACCTTCAAGACGAACTTTCAGCTGCTGTACCCGAGTACCTTAAAGAGCAGCTGCCTCTCAAGAAACATCTTTCTATCTCGACGTCCACACTGACAACACTGAAATCTCAACGAGTCTTCAGTTCCTCTAAATCTGACGCCATTGAAGCTTCACCCAGTCAAAACCACTCCCATTGAACCTATGTGTATCACGACAGGGACTCAATCCCAATTTGTAAAGCAGTCTAGTGCCTAACTTCCGGTATATGTTCCAACTTCGTCAATTCAGGGGAGTTTGTCTTGCTACAGTCCAAGTACAGCACCGAGGAGTCTGGGTTTACATACAAATCGAAGCATGGAAGAGTTTTCTAGTTCATCCCGCGAGCTTCGACATGGCGAGGGATCAGACACTACGCTTAGAACTCAGGAGCATTCGTTGTTTTATCACAAGGAAGACTTTCAGAGTCCGTTCTCTAATTACGTTGAGTGAGTGCCGGAATCGCTAATACACTCTGCAGAAATGCAGGCTGGATCTATGCTGTCTGTGATGAATCTTCACCTGGCGGAGTGTTTGTATAGCAAACATTGGCAATTACGAGGAAGAGTACTACGGCTTCGTATTGTTAAATCAAAAGCAAACAACTTGGTGGACGACCCTGTGCCTTCCTTCAGGTGTATCCAACAGTCATTTGCATGAAAAGTTTTTTCTGCGTAACGCATATCCTCAAACTTGCATCATAATTGTGGTAGATTGATGGTCATTTAGATCGTGCTCACTCAGTCTACAAAGAGCATTACTAGACAGCATCTGTACACTATCTGAGGAAGGGACACATAGTTCTGATAGAAGACTCAGGCATCTTGTAGACAATCCAGTCGAATTCAGAGATACATAGGTCAATATCAAATATCAAAGCTAGTTTGAAATGGAAATGCAAGAGAATAGAGTCCAGATATCAAGAAAAAGGAACGGTACTTGGGACCTACTGTAACTTTCAGACTACCCAGTGCACACGAATTATTGGAGAACACAAATTGATGAGAACTAATAATGCAGTGTGGTCTGTCTTGTTTAGAATGGTGAGCGAAGTGCTGCTTCGATCACTCAATGACAGTTGCCAATTTCTTCAGCACTTCTTTGCAGCTAAGAGCTTTGATCATGATTGATATTTGATCATGGTTAATGAATGCAGAAGCTTGTCAATAACCCCTCAAAGTTTGGTCTAACTCTAGCGTGCGTAGGAAATTGTTTCCATGTAGGGAATGACGTCGGACCTCACCCTTACTTTGTTCGTCACTTTGGACACGGTCATAGCCACCCCTAGTTGGTGCTAGCACGAAGCATCCGTCTTTTGCTGCCTAATGATTTAAGTTTGCAGCTGTTGCAGGCCGTGGTAACAACCTAAGCATCGATAATCTCACACCGAGAACTAGACATTTCATCAAAGGGATTCACAGCTGTTCTTCTTGAGAATTAAAGAGACCTCAATGTACGAACAAAAAAGGGACCATTTGAGACATTGATGTTCCTCTCATCATAGGAAGAGACAGGACTTAGTGTCCTGTCTGGACCTTTGCTGAAATTGACCAAATCCCAGGGCTATATCATCCTTGTTCTCATGTTCTGATATTTTGATGTTCACTAGTTAACATCAATCTTCGGGAGTAGCAAACAATTCTATGGTCTGGAGGTGAATCACGTGATTATGAGTTTCAGTAAATATTTCTGCTGAATCGTGTTAAATTTCACTGATGGGGACTAGAATTGATGAGAGAAAATTCACAGCATTAATGTAGAGGTGTGCTGTTCAACCATTTCGTCGTATCTTCAATATACATTCAATACTTCAAATCTTATTCTTCTCCATGGAGTACCCCTGTATGGAATAAAACCTCCCAGCCGAACAGGCTTCCCGTCAGATGCGCTCATGAGTTTCTTACTCCAATCATTCAATAGTGTAAATAGGGAAGTCAAAACGCAGTTGTCAAGGTCACCACAGAGGTTTATAAATTGATGGGTCCCTCTGTCGAGAAGTTCTTGAAGGGCATCAAGCCTTTGATTAGAGAGGTAGTTTACTAGCTATTCGGTCGAACTCCTTTCTTCATTGATCAAGTTCATGTGAAGCAGAACCAAACACATCTAGGCAAGATAGACCTGAACTTCATATTACTCGAAACAGACCTTCCAGATTCAGATTATGAGTTCCAAATTCCAGATTCCAGAGATTCCAGATTCCAATCATTCTCTGTTGATAACAACCCTACTTACCTTGCTTGGATTCGTATGCTATGCTCTCGAAATTGGATGTTAAAATCTGTAGAAATAACCACGCACAGATATTGTAGATTCAGACATTCGAAAACTTCCTTCAACTTAGTCTGGGAAACTGCAAAGATTTTGACCAATTTTCTAACATTCTAGTCTTGGAGTATTATGAAGTTCAGAAATAAACGAGTTTGTCACCTACTTCGTTCTGTAACCGCTGACTCATCTTTCCAGAAATCATGTTGACATCCTGCATTATTCCAGAAACCTTCAGATCCTATTATTTTACTGCCATCCGTCAGTCTTGCCGACATGGCGGACTGCAGCATATGAACTTGGGAAACTCCCAATACGTTTTATAAGGAATTTGCGAGCCAATCGGCGCAGGATAAAAAAATTGTTGAACGTTAGTGTCAAGTGCTGTAACTAAAGGAATTCTTTTTCCTGGTTTCCCTCTGCACCGATTAATATGTCCGAGGTCACGTTTGCTTTGCATTTCCTTGATGGCAATGCAGTCGCGGCAAGAACAGAAAGTTGAGGAACTTGAGACTTCAATAGTCTAGACCAATTCTCTTACAGAAGTTTCATCACAGTACGATCATATCACCACTGTCCTGAAAGTCGAATATAGCTGACTCGATCCGATTCTAGAAATGTCCTCGACTTAAAATTCTTGGTACTGTGGAGAATAGTCTGGAGAAATAGGGACTAATAATCTAATAAACAGATGCAGGAAAATGGGTGGGTCCATTCACAAAAACAGATTTCTTCAAGTGAAGACACAGTCGACACGGTAGAACTAGAAGCTTATTGTGAATCAGATAACGAGCATTGGCTGGACTATTCAATTCGTCCTCCCCAGGTGAGATTCTTGTATGCATTTGGATTGTTCTGCTTTAGATCCAAAGTTGGCAGTGCTAAGATACCCCTTAATTTTGTCTGCATGCTGAATCCAAAAGAGTACCATTTGTGCAATGTCACTCTTATTTGTTGAAGTGATTTGGAGTATCACTTGTTTCTTAATATATCATAATGTGAAAAATCCGTCTAACATGATTTGTACCTTGAAACGGAACACAGATGATTCTTCCGTTGACTAGGACAAGAATATGGACTCGTACTTATTCTTTGGCAAACAAGATAAGTGCTTCAAGGAAGATGATAACTTGGATCCGCATTTTTGTGAGCAGTGTCCCATGCTTACAGGCTGCTGCAAATGCGGAAAGATTGCTGAGATTTCATCACTGAATGATTACTACTTGTTCGAATGCGTATCAGGTAAGCAGTAAGAAAACTCCGAACATCCCCCTCACGCTACGATGTAGATTAAGGAATCTAGTGCCTATGTCTCCCATTAACATAGAATGTGAACTTATTGAAGCGAAACATGGCATGCCATATTCGTTGCATCACTATCCTGATAAAAAAGCGGTTGTTTATATAATGTTGACTTAAAATGTGGAGCTACTTTTTGGTTTGAAAAAAACTGAAATTGGAAATTGATATTTATAAATAGTTAATTGAAAATAGTTCAGAAAAGTGCCCTAGAAGTAACCAACTGAATCACCACTAGTACTGACGTGAGATGTCACATTACTTCCTCAACAGGATGTAAGTAATATCACGTGGTCAGCAAAGCTCAAAGGGGTTTGTGGATTCCGAGGAAAGTTCACTCTAAAAATCCTCCTTTCATGTCGGGAAAAAGAATGCCAGAAGGGTGGTCAAAACAAAAGCGAAGAATATAGTCCTTGGTCAATAGCCTGGCCACGCATGGTGTATGATGCAGACGACTGTCTGCTCCGATCATTGGTACCCTAGGAGATGTTGGATTATAAAACATTCAAGGCTCTTGTTGATGAATCTGATTGTGGTACTGATAACTCCACCCCCTGGATTGAACAGCTTTTGTTTAAAACCATGACCTTTTGCTAATGTCTGTCCCGAGGAGTAATGGGATTGAAGATGCTCCTCTGCCTCATAATCAGCATAGGTGAAGTATAAGATGATGTTTCTTCAATTCCTCTGCTTACGCTTACCCTGCCATTTAGCATTGGGTGCAGTATGTTTCTCTGGCTCGAACTTCCACTCCTACTGAGGCGCTCCAGAGACCGTTGCAGAGCCAGGGGAGTTGGAGCCTCTGGCGTACTTGATCTGTCAGACTTCTCTGCTTTGTCGACGCGTCAGATGTGTTCATCGATCTGTTGCACTGAATTAGAGGGTTCCGAGAGATTACAACATGCTTGTCTGCAAACATGCCTCAAAGGGATGGTGAACCTGAGTGCACCAATCATCCTGGTGTCTAGTTTTGTGGCACTGTGGGGTTGAACTTAAGGTGGATGATTCAATCAATCTCATTTCGCAGTTTTCAACTTGAGAGCGTACGATAAAATTCACTCTTCTTGAACCAACTTAGTGATAATTAATTATAAAATTTGGATGATTAGAATTTTTTTGTTACATCTTAATTTTTTAAAAAAATCAAGGTTGTATTGTTACTTTTTACTTTTGTTATGATCTAATCATATAATTGATAGCACTGATTAGTTAGCACATATCTTGCAAACTTTACAAACTTATTGTATCTTAATGTACATATAAGTCAAATTTGTGTATGTGTTCTTCAATTTCATAAAAATATTGGAGTTTATTTAATTCTAAAAAAAATCTAATGAAAGATATAATTTAATTTTTTTTTAATAAAATTTTAAAATTAATATAAGAATCAAGGTAATCTTAAATTAATCTTAGATTTTTTAAAATTATAACTTAAAATCTAGTATATCCAAATTTAATGCCAAATCCTAATTAAATTCCATATTTTATATTTTATAATTCTAAATTTATATTGAATTATATCTTAATTAAATCAAACACAAATTTTAAATCCAAATCAAATATTAAATCTCAACCTAGTTCTAAATCTGAATTTTAAGAATTAAGTGGACTTTACTTCAATACCAAAATAATTAAAAATTTAATTCTTAAACATACAAAAAATTATTTATTTATAATTTAAATTCTATCCATAAATTATTGTAATGATTAGATTAACTAAAATCAAAGATGTCTTTAAGCAAAAAATTCAACTACAATGTTTCCTACTATTTTATCAATTGCACTTTCTAAAAGCATCTATCTTCTTTTAAAAAATATATTCTTGTATTATTACAACCATCTTGCTAATTTAATAAAAATGATATGATCTAACTTTCTACAATAAGATCAAATAAAATATTTATTATGTTTTTAAATATTTATATAATATTATTTTAAGATATATTAAAAATTAATATTTTGACATATTGATAAAATTATATGCTACTCTATTTTAAAATCAATTAGCAATTGAAGTTAAATAAATATCTTTTTTTATAATAAATATCTTATTATAATTAATAATTATCAAAAAATATTAAATATTATTTATTATTTTTAAAATCTTCTAATTTGTGATAGCTTAAAGTTTTTAGGATCTATTGTAAGACCATCATTTAAAATGATATATAATAAAAAGTCAATTTAAATTGTATAAAATACACACTTTTCTATCTTGGTATAAAGTCTTACATCTCTAAATTTTTGTAATACACAATGAACTTAAAATTTATACTTTTTTATATTCTTAGAATATGTAAATATTTTTTATAGATAATAAAAAAAAATATTATCTATAAAATCTCAAGAAATATCATTCATTACATGTTGAAAAGCATTTGGTGCATCTTTGAATTTAAAAGGCATGATATTACATTTATAATATTCATTCTTAATTCAAAATGTAATTTCCATTAATCTCCTTCTTTAATGCATACCAAGTTATATGCTCCTTATAGATCTATATTTATATAGATTTTTGTTTATTTCATTTGATTAAAAAGTCATGATATCAAAGGTAGAAGGTATTATATATAGCCACAATGATCTATCATTTTTCTTCATAAACAAGATAAGAGTACATACTAGAGATTTTGAATGGGATATGAAGTTCTTAGCATGTTCTTATTAATATATTCTTTGAATGCAAACAAATCATTTTGTGATAAGCTATAGATTGGTCTAAATGGCAATTAAGTTTTTTCTTAAAGATCAATTAAATAATTATAAAGATGATTGTCTAAAAGAAAGCTACATTCTTCTTATTAAAAATATCTTGATAGTCTTTATACAAGCTTAGAATATTGCTTGAAGCCTTTCTATTATAAAAAATAAATAAAATATAAAAAATAAATTTTGATTTTTTATTTGCAATATGTATAAAATCTCTTACACCTTTTAATAACGAATTGAATGTACTACACTTATGACTTTCTACTTAAATACCAAAAGTTTAGATTATTCTATAGAAAAAATCAAGATTATAAGAAATCTAGTCTATTTGATGATTACACTTCTTTTGCTTTGATAAAATTAAAATAATTTGGTTGAAAAAAAATCTAATAACATTAAATATTACTAAGCTATTTTGACAATTAGTGGCTATTATTACCAATTTAGATACTAATGGACTTTCTTATAATTCAAGTTCTTTAAAAAGAGATTTAATTGAAGCTTGGTGGTATGGAAATTGCAATAGAGAGGTAGTCTTTGAATAGCATGAAACGACATACTTGATTTTGATATCAAATTCTACAATTATAATTCTTGATTAAAATTTAAATAAAAAATTAGAAAAAAAATCAAATAATTAGTAATGTGTATGAAGATCTTGCAATCTTATACAAGCTCTAATAAAGAATATTTTTATTTAGCTATTTCTAATATAAAAAGAGATAAGATTAGTCATCAAATAATAAGATTTTGTTGAAATAATAATTTATTATTTTATGTGTGGCATGATGGAATTAGGCACATAATTCCAAGATTAGATCAAAGAACATCCATAGTATAGTAAATACATGACAAGCTTAGACATTTTGGAGTATATAAGATACATTTTATATTGCACAATCAATATTGATAGAGTAATATATATCAATAAGTGGTTACATATGTTTTATGGTATAAAGTGTCTAATTAGGTTAAATCAAGCATTAACACCTTATCACTTAATTGAATCTTTTATCTATCATACATTTGGATTATAGTTGGTCTTTGGATTTTATTGGACTACTTATTGTCACCTTATATAGAGCAAAATACATGTTGGTGATGATAGAATATTTAAGCAAGTAAATTAAACTTATGGATTTATCAAAAAATTCTTCAAAATTGATAGCTATGGCTTTTCTTGATTGTATACTGGTACATTTTGGAGCATCTATTGAAGTCTTAATAAGTCAAGAGAGAGAGTTTTTTGACGAGTGTGAAGCTTTATATATTAAAGCTTTAATAGATCATTGTACTACCTTTAAAAATCATCTTCAGACAAATAGCTTAGCTGAATGGATTGTTTAGACTATCAAACATGGTTTAAAAAAGTATAAATTACTTCATAGCAACTATTGTGATTGAAACTTAATATTATTATAGATTAAAATAAATTATTATTTTAATAAAAAAGCATCTTTGATATCTTATAGTTCTTATCAATTGTTGTATGGATGGAAGTTAATCTTACCAAGCTGAGTATATAAAAAGCTAGTTCTAATTGTAGACTTAAATAATCCTAATATTTGAATTCAATGTCTATTCAATCAAGTAGAATTCTTTAACCAGGCCATTTCCATGGCTATAGAAAATTTATTTATTACTCAACATCATAATATTATATGATATGCTTGCATTTGTAGTTGAGCTTATCAATCTTAGTTACAAAGATTTTCCAAAACAAATTATGTATATTTTAAATATAAAATGCTTATAACACTTGATGTTAATATAAGGCATATAATTCTATAAGTAAAGGATATATTACCTAGTAGTATTTTATTGTTGGAAAGCAAAGATTGAAAAAAGTAGTGGAAACATTCAAAAAATTGTATTTCTTATTATCTTCTTATTAATAATTCTATAGATCCTAAATTGGCAATTGTACCAATTGGTCTTTTTTTTTTTATATGTGGTATAAAGAAAAGAACTCTTATCATGCTTTTGTGTCATTAATGCAAATATGGATGACACAAGCATCCATGTTTTTGTATTTAATGACATAAGCATATAGAATATTTGATATTACTTCTTTTGACTCTTCTTTCAGAAGATTAAATTGATAATAACCATAATTGATAAAGATAGGTGTATATTAAATAGAAAAATATATTATATTATTATAAGAAAACTCTATCAATGGTAAAAAGATAATTCAATCATCTTATTGGTAGTTAATATTACACATCAAATACTACTCCAAAACTTAATTTACTTGCTCCATTTGTCCATCAATTTAAGGATGAAAAACTAGAGATATTTTTATGTCTGTCTTTAGAGTCTTAAAAAGAATTTTCTAAAATCTTTATATAAATTGATTTTCTCTATTTAATATAATATTCTTTTATAATCCATGATAGCAATAGATATTACCAAAGAAAAGATTTTATTTTTTTTTATTTTTTTTTATTTATAATAGATTTTATATATAATACAAAATTTTCTACCTTAATGAATTATTCTACTATCACAAATATAGAGTCAAAAAAACCTAAGAATAGAAGTTCTATGATAAAATCTATAGAAGCAAAATATTATGGTTGTTTTTAAATAAGTACTGGCTAAAGAAGTCTAGAAGGTTGATAACAAGGAGTTTTTGATCTTAAACAAATGTCACATAATTATACAAAGCCTTTAAGTATTTTTTATATTTAAGGCTATCAATTTTTTTTTAAATATTAGCTCGTAAGTTTTTTTGCATCCAAAATATCCAACTATTAGAAAGTCATGACGAGCTTGAAGAATGCATAATTGTGCTTTGTCTTTAAGAATATGTAATTATTCCTTAAAATAGAGTAGATTGTTTTTGAATTCAAATTTAAAAGTATCTTGAGACTTAGAAGAATGATTCTTAATATCATAAACAAGAGAATTGAAAGACATACTTTGTGAATTATTAAATCAATTCATTGGTTGTTTTGAAATAAAAGAATGTATTTAGAGGGCAGAATTGTAATTATTAGGTGAAGATTATTCTAAAGGAGTTTAAATGAAAGAAAATTAGTATTAATATAAAAAATGAGTAATTATAGTAATTAAAATAATATTTAAGCGATAAGATTTAAAATTAAATTCATGAAAAAAAATACATTAGTACTAATTTTTAGTTCTTAGTTATCTTATTTATTTCTATTGATTCTTTTTTTTTATTTCTCCTTCTATTGGATAGATTCAAGCTTATATTATCAAAGAAAAATATTTTCTTTTAGTATTCTCTTAACTTCTTAGAATTATTAGAATTTCTAAAAATTAGTGGAATCATAATTTTTCAAAGTTCATAATCTTTTAAGAAATTTTAAGTTTAATTTGGTGGTACAACTTCCATGAGTTCTTTTATAAAATCATAATACCATTTAGTGTCATTGATATATATATATATATATATATATATATTTACTCTAATACTTATCTATATGATTAGATAGAAGTAAATGAAAGTAGATTAATTTCATAATATCTTCTAAAAAAAACTTCTTAGAAGCTTTATAGATGCAATTTTTACTTTATACATATTTATAATTGATTGATAGGTTAGAAACTCGGTCAATAAGTTAACCATATGTCACTTGTTGTACTAAAAAATAACATAATATGTAAAAATAATATGAAATATTATAAAAGTATGGATTACAATTAAAAATAGAATAGAATAGAATAAAAATTAAAATTAAAAATAAATATAATAGAATATTTATTTAATTTATTTAATTTATTTAATTTTATAATTTAAATTTTATAATTAAAGATAGAAGATGTTGGATTTATTAGTAAGAAGTTTAGAAGGGCTTTGAAGTCAAAAGTTTAATATTTTGACTTCTAAGCCATCTCATGTAGTTAAATAAGATGAGTGATAGAAGACTTCATTTCTATTGGTTGAAAGTCATGCCTAATAGGCTTGAAGATGTTATCTAAGACTATACTAGAGTTTGAGACTACTTTAGGGCGATCCATTCAAGGCAAGGCAAATCATTTGAGAAAAATGCAATGTATTCAAAGTTTGGAGATTGGATTCAAAAATTTTATATTTTAATCTAGAATTTGGATAAAAAATAGAAGTTGTAATAAAAAAGTTATGGTTTTTTGAAATTAGGATGTGATTTTGGTAGTGAATATTACTTTTAAGCAAATAGAGAGTTGTAGAAAAGCTTTGAAGAATTGAAAAATGAAGTTCAAAAACAAACTTGAAGAACCAAATTTTAAATAAAAAAGTTGATATATTCTAATCTAGAACAAAAGAGAAAGAGTTGTTGGAAGTTAGTGTTTAAAATTGGAATTATTAAATGAATTATTTTTAATGGAAGTTTTGATTTTTTCTATAGCTTAGGTTTTTGGATGAATTTTTGGCTTAAAATTTCTAAAACTATAGATGACCATGTTAAAAAGTTATATATAAAAAATTCATGATATTTGAGCATTAGATTTTTGAGATATGAAAGAACTAATATATAGGTACCTAAAAATTGATATATTATGTAATATCCAAAGACTTGTAATAAATTTATAGTTGAATTTTTATATGAAAGTAATTAAGAATATAGGTTAACTTATAGAGAATTTTGAATCCAACTAAATAATTAGATTGGAAGTTATTGAGTGATATATATATATATATATATATATATATATATGGAAGGGATGTCCATAGGAGTAGAAGTGATTTTAGGATATTTAGTTACATCTTAAGTATTCTTGTGCATCCTAGACTTGTGTATTTGATGAAATTATCTTTTTGAAGATAAGCTATAAATTATATTTGTATTTTATAATCTTGTAACTTGCTTGAGCGATTAGTGGTAGCTAGAGACCCAATGTTTTCTTGAGGCAACTCATTCTATTACAACAACACATTGGTAGCTTATAGAACAAGTTAATTATGTAGTACACATATAAAAAACTTACCTTAGAAGTTAAAATATGTATCTTATAAAGTCAACATGTGTTGTAGGTCCTATAGAACATTGTTATGTAGCTCTTAATGAGATAGTATATATAGAAGCAAGAATGAAGCCTTTTTTACTCTTATCAATGTCTTTTTAGTCCTTAGTCTTATTTCAAGACTTTTTAGTCTTATTGCTTCTAGAAATAGTCATTTTAGTTTAATATTATATCATCTTTGAGTGATTAATAAGTTTTTTTGAGTGACTTAAGAGTATTTTGGTCTTTCAATTCTTCAAGTTTTATATCTATGATAATTTGACAAGAATGCTAACTCATTGTTTTTGTCTTGTTTTAGAAATAAGTGAATTATGTTACTTCTATTGTTGTATTTTAAAGGTTGCAAATTATTTTCTTTTAAAAAAATAATTTTATTTTCTAATATTGATTTTTTTTTTAAAAAATAGATGACTCTTTTTTATTAAAATTTTAATTTGATATTAGAAGTTATGGATTAACGTCCTCTAATTTGTCTCTTAGATTATTAAATTATTTGAATTAGAAGAAAAAATTATAGTTACTATATTTGGAAAAATTTAAAGTATATTTATAATTATTTCAAATTTTTATAACTTGTTAACAATTTTAGGATGGAATTTCATGCATCACCAATACCAATTACAAAAGCACTATTCTTATACGTATAGAAGATGTCTAAAATCTATGCTAAGAAGTTGTGCAGTTGAAGGAAGTAAATAGATCAACCTCACAACCAAATTCACAGAGTCCTATATATATATATATATATATATATATATATATATATTTTTAATTGTTGTATTCATTCTTTTGCAACTGTTGATTGGTTTTTATTCTTCTCCAACTATTGCTAAGTTCTAATCATCATTATTATATTTAGTCTGCACCCTCAATGTCTTATTTCAAAAAATTTGATGTGTATGGCTTCTTATCTTCTTTTGTTGCTATAATCAGATTATAAGAAGAAAATTAAAGGGCGTTGGCTTTTATTAGGCTCCATTTTTATTTTTTCTGCTAGATAAATTATAAGTTGAATCATTGAAGATTACAAGTATGTAAAAAAGGCTCATACTAGGGTATGGAAAATCACATCTTTTATTTTTCTAGAATTAACTTCTTTATTTCTTAGTTTTGTTAAAATGACATTTTAGAATCCTTAATTTAGGAGTTTGACTATGCATATCTTTTCTTCTTGTCTCTATAAGGCATTTGAAGGTTAAAGTGGAACAAATTAATACATTAAGAAATACTATAGAAATGGAATTCCTTTCGAGATAGGCATTGAAGTTTATAGTATAGTAAAAACTAATTCAAACAATTAGATATTAATAAAACTGTCAACTTGTTGAAGAATTGATGTATGTAACTAGTAATTAGGATTTGGATAACTTCTTATGTTACTCATGCTTTTGTAACAATTATGATATAATTAATATTTGTTAACTCTCTCTTTACTTTTCAATTCCTATTGTAAATTATTTTTATCTATCTATTTTCATTTAAAATTAAATAATTAAAAAAAACCATTACATTAACAAAAAATTCTAATTCTTTTAATATAATTCTTAGTATAATTATTCAAAGCTTGTTTTTGATACCTATTATATTTCAATGAATAGACAAGTAATGCAGCTTAGCTTGAGGAAGCCAAACCACTAGGAAAAGAGAAGGTCCAGCTTTTAGTTCAAACACTAGGCAGTACAAAGAGAAGTATTTCACATGGATCATTTCTAAAGTAATACAAGGATTTTGGATTTCAAGAACTCAGGACTAACATTAGAAGTAGGCAAGATTACAAAAATTATATGTTTGAATTTATGTTGAATAAAATTGATTGTATGAATTTAAATCAACTTTGATGAAGGTAGGATTTGAACCAATAAATTCTTATAGATGAACATTGATTAAGCTTGGATGATTTTTTATTCATAGATGAAAAATTATTAATAGATAAAAATTCATTCATGGATAAAAAATTAATTATGAATGGAATTTTGAATAGATAGTTAAATCAAAAAATAAAATAAAATAAAATAAAATAAAAATAATATAAAACTTTTTTTTAATTGTAGTGGTTTTGAGTTGTTTAAGTGGCTTGTATTTTGATAGGATTGTGTAAAGATAAAATTAACTAGTAAAAAATTTAAGTTCCTTTCCATAAGAATAGAAAGAGATTTAATTAATTATTGATAAGGTAATTAGTAGTAGTGACGTAGAATAAACCACCTACTAAAGGTTTTATTTAACTCTCAATTAGATAGCTATTTGTAATATGAAGCTTAAATCAAAGGCTAATAATTTTTTTAAAAAACTTAGATAATTAAAATTATTATGAATTAGATTAAATTCTTAATTAATAGTAATTTATTTACTTTACATAAGATTGTCAATAAAATCAATCCACCTTAATTGCGTTTGATAGTCTAATGAAGTAACTTCACTCATATAAGGTTAGATGTCTTCTCTTTCTTAACCATTGTTTATTTATGGTTTTTTTTATCAAATTTTATTTTTAAATTTATTTATTTATTTATTTTATTTAAATAAATTTTAATTTAATTATTTAATTTATTATATATATTATTTTAATTAATTATTTAAACTATCTAGCAATTAGCTTGTGAAAGTTTTTTTATGCATCACATTCTTCAACAAAAAAACAACCATATTAAAACATTAATTACAATATCATAATTACTTATTATTACATTATAAATTATGAACAAGAATTCTTCTCAACTTGTTGTTTAATAACAACTAGAAATCAACTATCGCTGCATAACAATATGGCAAATCATGGCTGATCTACCATGGTTATCAACTTCTAAGCCATGTCTTGCCCTTATCACTACTAGACTGTCTCTATATCTTCATTATACTACTACTCTAATTTCTTCCAATAGAAATGCCTTTACTTTGCCACCTCTTTTGAAATAGTCATGGAGCTTAATTTTGTTAATACTAGCCTAGTGCCACATCGTCATTGCATCTATTTCAATCAGCTTGAGCTCTTTTAGAATTTACATCTCTTTCTTTTTTTGATCTGCAATCCTCTCTATTAATTTGAATCTATTTTTATGTCCCATGACCAACAACTTCTTTTTGCCGTAATCCTCACCTTCTTCTTTTTAGATTCTCTTACTCATTTTATAAAATTAGATCACAATTTGATCTTCCATACAACTCTAGTACAAATTGCTATTCTATTTTGTAATTCCTTCTTCTCTTTGAGGACAAATTCTCTAAGCAACATACATATCCTTGATAAGATCACCTCTCCCTCAACTTCCTTGTCTATTGCATATTATACCTTGTATTGCCTTGCTTTGCTGCCATCATTAATTCTATCACGTTCAAATTTTGGTAATCTATACATTGTTAGGGTAGAGAGAGTTAAGCCTGAAAAAAGCACTAGGCTCTTGGTTGCCACTAATTACTCAATCAAGTCTTGAGATAAGAAAGACCAAGTTTTTATATATGTATAATACTTTTAGGAGCAATTACACTAAATATATAAGTCTTAAGTTCCTAAAAACATCCAATATATGATTAAAAAAATTCTAAATTCTTATATATCCTTGTGAGGTATTATTTCAAAACTTCAAAAACTCATATCTTTCAATCGGACTGTTCAAACACACTCAAATTTTATATAAAGTACTAATATACTTTTAAAAACTATCACAAAAAATTTCAACTACAAATTCATTGCGGATCTTAAGATATCACCAAAACTCTAACAATAGCTTTAAACCTTATTTTTTATATACTTGCATGTATTTTTCTTCATATCTTACAAACTAAGCATTCAAATGCCATAAAATTTGTATTTATAGCTTTTTAATACAATAATCTACTTCTTCCAAAAGGTTTTAGTAAAAAATTCATCCAAAAATTCAAGATATGGTTCCAACCATTACTATGAACAAAATCACTTACTTACTGTCTTTGATTTGGATGTGTTGACTTAAACTCTCTATAACTTCTTCATCTAAATTCCAAATTCATCAAATAATATATAATAAGTATAGTTAAAAAAGTACTCTCTCTAATCCTAGTCACCGATCTTTTGTTTCTCTTTGTAAATGTATGTTATGTCCCAAAGAGTGATAATAGGTATGAAATTGATACCTTAACTTTGAGCTCTAATAATTCCTTCATAAAAACTCCAAATCATATAAAATTTATATCTAATCCGTATCTAAAAACCTAAACTTGCTGATCTTAGCCTCAAAAGCTTGAATGACCTCAAAAGAGAAACCCTAATCTCTAATAAGGCCTCGAGCAGCCTCCTCGAAGTCCATTGGATATGGCCGTGGATCAATAGGAATGAATATCCCCATTCCTTGCCTTCATTCAACCATGTCTTGCTTTCATCCCTTCCAAAAGCCTCCTACCAATTTAGATTTTCATCTTTAGCATTTCAAGTTGCTATATCTTTCCAAGTGAAGTACCGTCGATACTAGAGGGTTGCCATTTGGATAGTTGTAGTGGTCATTTCACAAGAGATAGTATTGCTCATAAGGCTTTAATGGCCAGATATTAGTCGCCCACAATATTTTCTGATACACACCAATTTATTTGTCGTTGTGATCCTTGTCAACAAATTGATCGACCCACAGGCACTTCAACAATGCCATTAGTACCAATCTTGGCACATCCATTGTTTAAAAAATGAGATATTGATTTTGTCGGTTCCATTGTACCAGCATCAAAACCTGGCTTAAAGCAATATATTTTAATCGCCAAGGACTATGTAACAAAATGGATAGAGGCTATTGCTACCCGCAATGATAATGCCAGTATGATGGCCACTTTTCTATTCAAGAATATTATAACTTGATTTGGGTATCCAAAGAAATTAGTTAGCGATTACGGCATCTATTTCATAAATGCTACCATAGCAGCCTTGACGAACACATATGAGATCAAGCATCGAAAAACCACTCCATATCATCATTGCACTAATGGACAAACAACAAAGACTAATGGAATTTTGTGCAAGGTCTAGACTAAGACAATTTTGGGAGCATATATCGATTAAGAGACCAAACTCTTTGCGACTTTGTGGACGTATCATATTGCATATAAAGTAACTATCAACTCTACTTCATTCTAATTAGTTTACGAGGAAGAGGCAATTTTATCCATCAAGTTGGAGGTTCAAAGTTTACAAATTGCTTTGGATGAACGACTCAGTGACAAAGAGTCATTATACTCTTGATAGACGAAATTAGAGGAATTGGATGAAATATGGGCTACAGCTCTTTTCAACATGGAAGCAATTCAAAAATGGAGAAAGAGTTACTATGATAGTAAACTGTGTCTAAAGAATTTTATGCCCAATGATTTGGTATTGTTATATGATAGCCGATTTAATCATTTTTTGGGTAAATTTTAAATTCGCTAGCATGGGTTGTATTGCATGGTTGAAGGTTTTTTCCAATGGATCTATTCAATTGGAGGATTTCATAGGCTATTGATTCACTACCCACACTAACGAGAACTAATTATGGTTATATAATATATAAAATCTAGGATGAGTTTTTATTTTTTTGGAGGAAGTGACTTTGAATGGATTCAAGATGGATCTAATTATGATATAAGTGCATTCATGTGTAGAGGCGGCTAAAAGGATAGTTAGTAATTACTAATGAGTTAGATAGGACGGAGGTGAGAAACGGACATTATGGATAACATGTTGTTATTATCATCAGGTAGTAAGAAAATAAGAGTGGGGCACTAGTTAGAGGTCATTTTGTAGTATCATTTTGGGTTGTTTTTCCAAGATTGCCATTTCTTGTGTTTCTTGCATATTCAAGAGTAGTAGTTCCAATTAAGAGCTTGACAGAGGGGGCATCATGGTGATTGAAAGTACAAAGCAAGCTACAAACAAAGAAGACAATGGCCAAAATATGAGAGCTAAACACACATCAAAACCACCTTCTATAATAATCGTTACCAATATAGAGCTAATAAAATTAGATATCTACTGGATGTCAAGAAGAATAAGAGACTTTTGGAATACATAATTGTTCCAATTTTTGCACCAGTCAGATCACTTATCATCAATCAATGTGGCATAAGTGGAAGAATACATTGCAAATTATGACCCCAAAGATAAATCGAGTGTCATACAAGGGCAAATTATCGAGATTAATAAAACAATCTTAAAAAAGGTGTTGTTTCTTCCCATTGGAGAGATTGAGGTTTGAAATCAAAGTTTTATAAGTTGAGGTAGAAAAATTGATGGAAGAATTAACTGTGAGGAGTTAATTATAAGTGTCAATTGAAGATGTCGTAGAATAGATGAGTCAGCAGCAGCATTCGTTGGAACTTTGGAATGCCTAGATCTTGAAATTGGAGGCTCAAGTCCGTAAATTGGGAGAGTATAATGAAGATCTCTCAGCCCAATTGAGGAAGAAATTGATAGAAGGATTGGAAGAGGAGGAAGATTTGCAATTAGAACAAGAATCGGTGGAACCAATAACAGATAATGCAGCAATTGATCAATTAGATAAGCCACAGAGGATAGTAATTTTGTAGAGTTTTTTTAAGTAGTTTTTAGATAGGTATCAATTGTGTGTTTACGAAGACGTTGCACAGATAGGAGTAGAGCTATGTAGAATAGATATTAATTTATTTTTGAAAGATATTGGTAAAATATAATAATAGTTTATAGAATAGGTAATTCAGGAAGACGGATGATTGAGTTAGTTATTAAAAGTGGCAAATAACAAAATTACAATTAGAATCTGGAAAATAAGAGGAAAATATATAGGAATTGTAGAAGTTAATTTAAAGGCCAGACTGTGATAGTCATGAGTCGGAGTAAGCTTAGTACAACTTCTTTGTTTCTTTGTTATTAAAGAGTAATGGATAGTTTTTGAATACTGAGAAATGAGTTTGTCGAATAAATTAAAGATTGATTTATGAATTATTGATTATATAATTAGAATATTGTATGATTGAATTATATGAGAAATTATTAGAAGATTGATTATGGATGGAAGATTATGATTGTTGTTTATTGAGAGTTGTGTGTGTTTTGACAAAGAAAGTCTGTGATTACAGAAATTGTATGAATCCAGATTGGTTGGAGTGAAGTCTATTATTTCTGGTGTTGGATGGAATTTATGTGTTTTGAGCTATCTTTTAGGATAATACACGGTTGCACTTTATTGTTATCAGTTGATGAAGGAGTATTGTTATTGGGAGAAAGCATCATAGTATTTTTTGGTGTTTTTAGTGGTTCAAAATATGATTAATTGTGTGACTCTAATAAGTAGAATTCATGCGCTCAGTCTTTCTTTACATTTGAAACCTCCTCTACAAGTTTATTCTGAAAGGAATTTATAAAATAAATAAAATGATAATTACAGATTATCATAAAATTTTACATATACTTAGAACACCTAATTATCTAAGCATTTTCAAAATTTGAACCATAGATGTATCACTAATTTTACGAACTAGCCAAGAATACTAACCCTAATTTCATTGCATAAATCTCAAAATACCAATACAAACCTCGACTTTCAACAATAATTGCTAACTCTTTCCAAATCCTACCAAAATCAACCTTATGTCTTTAAAAGAAATTCTAATCTAGCTCTCAAATCCTAATCTTCAATCTTTGAGTGAATCTCTATTTTATCCTAGGCAGTTGTTTTTGTAGCTAGAGGTCTGATTTTGACCCTATTTTACAAACGGTTGATCCCTGGATATCAATTTAATCTATCCTAAGGATATTTTACCTCAATCCTACTCTTAACTTAACCTTAGTATCAACTGCATTAATTATTGACCTCTTCTAACCTAATTTTATTAATTTATGGTCTTTCTAAGGTAATAAAAGAGTTTATACAGCTAGAAGTTAAAATTATTAATTAACCTACTAACTATTAAGCTAAGAAAATAAATTAAGAGGCTTTTATAAAAACCATGTTTAGATACCTTGAATTATCATTGAACTAAGATAATTAGATATCAATTAAAAATTTTATTTTGATTATAATTTTACTATATAGTTTTATTATATTACAACAACAAAAAAACAAATTTGGAGCGTTTGGAGCTGTGAAGACATAAAAAAATCAGAAAAATCAAGACAAAGAGGAGAAGTTTTGGGCGGCCCAAATTCCTATTAGTAGAGATAGTCCTACCATTTAAACATAGCCTCTTGTTCTTTTGATTGTCTTTATTTTTATTTTTTTTACCTTCTTTTATCTTTTTTATTCTTTTCTTTCTTCTTTCTATTCTTTCTTTTGGATACATATTTATTTATTTATTTATTTTTCTTTTTTAATATTTTTTATTTAATTATCTAAAGCTATCAAAGAATATTTTTTATTTTTTTATTTTTTTTGGCTGTTTTGAATCAAGTATCTATTTAAATTCTAGCTCCATTAAATATTTAATGAAAATAAAATTACTATTTGAAATTCTAATTTTTTTATTAGCTAATATAAAAAAATATATATATTTTAAAAATCCTTCTCAAGAATAAATCTATAAGAAGTATATTTTTACAACTAATATTCTATTTTATTTTTATATTATTTTCTATTCTTTCTATTTATCTAAAAAATATTATAATAAATTTTTAAATTAATGATTTAAGGATCATAAGTAAATTTTTTTTATTTAAATCCATAATGGATCAATTGTGTGACTCACACTATGTTTTTTCAAATTTTTGATGTTGCCTTCATCCATTGGCAATGTCAATTACAACAAAAAGAAAACAAGTGGCATTATGAATTCATTGGTATCACATGCTTCTTCACTTATGGACCAATTGACAAAAGGTAGAGAACTATAAAAAAAATGACTAGCAATAAGAGAGTCTTAATTTTTATCTAAAAAAATTAGATGCATGTTCATCTCACCATTCAACAGCTATACAAGGAAGAATTGCTTCAAGGAATAAAATTATGCTAAAAATAGTTGTAATATTATTGCAAGCTATGAAGAAGTACCACCAAAAAATAACATAAGAATGACATTTTGGATTATAATAAATCACATACAAAGGCCACACCTTTGCAGCCAAAATCTTCAAATGCTTACAAAAAAAATCATAGAGATAACAAAGCTTTAGAAGACTATATTACAATATTCTTATAATAAAAAAAAGATTAAAACTAGTTTCTAAGTATTGGAGCTTATAAATCATGACAGAAAAAAAATATATATATATATATATATATATATATATATATATATATATATATATATAAAAAAAAAAAAATGGATTTGAAGTGGCTTAGATCTCTATTAATAAAAAGAAATTTTCTAAAATTTGAAGGCAACCTCTTGCCTTTCATCCATCTTTTTTTACTATTTTTTTTTCTATATTTCTATTATTTTTTTTGTTTTATTCTTTTTTTTGTTTTTATTAGATAGTTTTAAAACAAAGATTCTATCTCACTTTCTAATATAATTTAATTTTTTTAATATCCATAAAAACTACTATTATTCCATCAAGATTTATATTAGCTAAATTTAAAAAAGCCTATATATTTTGGAATTTTTTAAGTAATTTTTGTAAAAGACATATTCTAATAACTACATTCAATTATTTACTATTCATTTCAAAATTCATCTATTAACTTCCTAAATTAATAACTTAAAGGACCATAAGTTCATTTTTTTTCATTTAAACTTACAAGTAAGTCAATTGTAGGACTCACACCTTAAATCCTCTAGACTTCACATACTATTGCTTAGCAATAAGGCTCACCGCCTCTTCCAACCTTTTCTATTTGGTGGTAAAACCACCTTTATTTATTCTATCTTGAAGAAAGAGAAGCAATCTATCTTCTAATGACTCATCTATAGCTTACAAAAAAAACTTTGATTTCTTTATTTATAAAAGATCTTTCTTAGATAATAGGAGTTGTTTAAATTTCTTTTCAAACTTCTTCAATAGCTCATTTGATTAATACATTTATTTGATTGTTGTTCCATTCAATCAATAAAAATCTCTCTTAGACATTTTTTTAGTGCCCTTATCAAAGTATTCATCTTTCAATCTTTCTTCAAATCTAGCCTATGTATTCATATGGATGTTTTCATATAATTGTCTCACCTTTTCTTTGATTTTTGAAATGACTACTAAATCAAAGATCTCAATTATCATGTCTTTTAGAACTTGATAGATTTTCATTTTACAAGTATAGACCTTCAAATTTTCAATGATATTCTTTCCATCAAACCTCTGGACCTTGCCAATAACATCTCTTAATATTTTGGTGGTCCTTTGCCAAGTTGCATTAGCAACTTGGAGGTCTATGAATATTTGTATAGTCCTTAAAAATTCCTCCACAAAATTGTAACCACGTCTATTTTTTGCACATCCTTGCTTTGTATCTTCCATGTTGAATTGTTGAAAAATAAGTATCTTAAGGCTCTCTTAGTGGAAGCACTAATATATCATAGTACATAGATTTTTGCCTTAAGAAAGCATTGGGCCTATGGCTACCACTAACTACTTAAATAAGTTACAAATTTATAAAAAAAAAAAAAAAATCTTATTTATAGCTTCTCTTCATGAATACAATTACATCAAATATACAAGTCTTTGATGCATAAGAGTCTTCAAGATGTAACTAGATATCCTAAAACTACTTTTACTCTTATGGAGATTCTTCCTAGATTTGTATTACCAAATAACTTTCAATCTAATTATTTAGTTGGACACAAACTCCTTTATAAGTTAACTTATATTTTTAACAAACTCCATAAAAAAAATTAATTGTAGATTTTTTATAAATCTTCAAAAATCAACTAATTTCTAATATATACTGAACATGTCAATTTTTAGACATTGATGCATTAAATCCACCATATCTCAAAAATCCAATATAAAAATATCATAAAAAATTATTTATAACTTTTTAGCATTATCATCTATATTTTTAAAAATTTTGAGCCAAAATTTCATCCAAAAAATCAAGATATGATGCAAACCAAAACTATTTTATTATTTTTTTTTTATTATTTTTTTTATTATATATATATTTTTTAAATATTATTATTTTATATTATTATTATATATTTTATTATATATTATTATATTATTATATTCTAATATGATAATAGATCATAAGAACCTTAAGTACATTATGTCGATATGTACTTTGAATTCTTGCCAAGTCTATTAGAATATGTCCTTATTAAGATTTGATTTTAAGATCACTTATTAACTCAAAAATTAACAAGATAATTTAGACGCTCTTCCTAAATGTTCTTATCTTGCACCAAAAAAAAGAGATGTAGCTTTTTATTAATAAATAATGATTTTCTAAAAGCTTAAACATTTTCATCTTTGAGCAATAAAATCAACATTGACTATTGTTTCAATCTTTCTCAAGGAAGTTACACCATCAATTAAGTATGTTCTTTGATCTTCTTTTTCACAATATTAAGTACAATTCTTCTAAGTCTCATGATACTTTTAAGTTTGAATTTAAGAACAATTGATTCTATTTTAAGAAATAAATATACAATCTAGAAGAAAAAATAAGATTGTCTATTCTTTAAGCTCATGATAACTTTCTAATAGCCAAATATTTTAAATACAACAAGACTTTGGAGTTAATATGTAAAGATTTTTAATGGCCTCATATGTAAAAGGTAGTCAAAGACTTTGTACAACCATGTGATGTTTATTCATGATCAAAAATTCTTTATCATTGACCTTATTGACTTTTTTCAGCCCTTACCTATTTTAGAACAACCATGGACTTTTATTTCTATGGATTTTATCATGGATTTTTTAATTTCAAGTTTTTACGATTCTATAATCATGATAGTAGATTGTTTTATCAAAATATTATATTTTATATCATATACAAAATCTATTACAAATAAAAAAAAAAATAGATAAGTTTTTTTTTGACAACATTTATTACTATCATGGATTGCCTAAGGATATTTTATCAAATAAGAAGATTTAATTTGTATCAAGATTTTAGAGAATCCTTTTAAAGATTTTAAAGGTGGATATAAAGGTCTCTTTGGCTTTTCAACTTCAAACTGAAAGACAAACAAAGTAGATAAACTAAGTTTTCGAGAAGTATTTAAGATGTACTATCAATTTCTAAAAAGATGATTGAATAATTCTTTTATTATTAGTAGAGTTTATTTATAATAATATAAAACATCTTTCTATATAATAAATATATTTTTTATTAATTATAGTTATCATCTATGTCTTGATACCTTTGACTTTATAAAAATTAATAATCTAATAGTAGAAGATTTGACAAATTATTTATTTGTATTACATACAATAATAAAGGGATATTTAAAAGAAGCTTAAAAATAACAAAAGACGAATACAAATTCTATTGCAAAGAGCAACCTCAATTCCATGTTAGCAATAAGAGGTAGGTATTTTATTATAATGTCAAGACTAGCCACCTTTACAATAAATTAGATTATTGTAGGCTTAGACCATTTTTCATTCATGAATAATTCAATCTTATTGCTTATTCATTATATCTATCAAAGTCTATAAAGATCCATCTCATGTTTCTTCTTGAGTCTTATAAGACAATAAATATCTTGACAACGAGACAAATGTCACTTGTTCCTATATGAGTAGATATTAATTAAGAATTCAAAGTGGAAAAAGTCTTACATTCAAGGCAGTACCAAAATAGATTAAAATATCTTGTTCATTGGCACAAATATGATATTAATGAATGTACATAGGACCCAATAAAGAATCTTGCAAATACAACAAAGACTTTGTTGCATTATCAAGACTACTTATCTTTGTAATAAATTGGACTATTGTAGGCTTGAATATTTTTTTATTTGTGAACAAGTTAATCATATTGTTTATCAATTACATCTATCAGAATCTATGAAAAATCATCTTGTATTCCACATATCTCTTCTTAAGCCATATACAATAGTGAATATCTTGAGAAGAAAATAAATGCTACTTCTCTCTATAGAAATGGATAATAATTAAGAATTCAAGGTGGAAGAAGTCTTAGACACAATGTAGCATATAAAGATAAATTTTATTCTTCAATCCAAATTATAAGATGGCTTCAATTAAGAGTTGTTTGTAATTAGTGGTATGAAGTAGAAGTAGTAAGAATAAGAACAAAAAAAGCACAATACAAAACAAGTGGAACAAGTGCAATCAAGCAATTATACACTATAAAACTAATCATAGTCTATTTATTAGATTTTTATTTAATAAAATTAAAAAATTAAAAATTAAAAATATATTTTTAAAATTTTAATTTTTTATCTTTTAAATGGTATAAGAAACATGGAAATTTGAATTACTATGAATAAATTATGAAGGTTTAAAAATATAAAAATATAAAAATATAAAATTAAATAAATATATTTTACCTCAATGATAACTTATTTATAGATCAAAGGTTTGAGCCTCACCAAGACTCATATGTAGCATATATAGGTCTCTAAAAGAGGCTATGAGACATTAGTCTTATCTTCTTAACTACCTTCAAGGTGCTACAATCCATATGGAATTTAAACCCCTCCTCTCTTACAAAGACTACACTAATTGCTGATTCTCATATTTTTTACTAATAGATCCAATATTTTTTATTTTTGACTTTATCATGGTATTTAAAAACATCCAATTAGAATAGTAACCATCCGTGGCCTTCAATACTAATTCAACTAAAATAATTGCTCTAAGCCTTACTAAGACTCTATTTTTATAACTAATATTTTTATTTTTTATTTGTCTAAATAATTTTACACTATTTATCATGTATTGTAATTTTAAGCACTCTAATTATATTTTTTTGTCTTGAAATAACTAACGAGTCAATTTGAAGACTCACATAGTATTAAAATATGTTGGAATATCTTGTACATTAGCATGGATATGATATTAGTGAATGTAGATGGGAGCCAACAAATAATCTTGAAAATGCAACAAAAAATATTGAGGCTTTTCATCAACCACATCCATCAAAATCAAAATAAAGAATAGAAAGATCTATAAAAGATGATGATTTCTCATTATAGAGTTTGTCCCTAAAAATGGAGATAATGTAACGAGTATATATATTTACTCCAATAATTATCTATATGATTAAGTAGAAGTAGATAAATATAGATTAATTTCATAATATCTTCTAGAGATACTTTATAAAAACTTTATAGATATGATTTTGACTTTATATGTATTTATAGTTGTTTGATAAGTTAGAAAGGTGGTCAACAAGTTAATTATGTATCATACATGTTGGAAGCTTGTGAAATAATTTAATTATATAGTGCATATATAAATAACTTGTCTTATAAGTTAAAATATGTGTCTTGCAAAGTCAATACATATTAGAGGTCCTATAGAACATTGTTATATTATCAAGATAGTGAACATCCTCAAAAAAATATGGAATCTTTTATTTCAGTTGGATTATAAGAAGTACAATATTACCTAAAAGAATTCAAATATAAAAAAATAATCCAAAATTTGATTAAAAAAATTAAATTAACTTCTTTCTTATACTAAGTTGTACCCAATTCTTAGTTCTAATCTCAAATTTAAATCTCTTTTCAAAAAAATATCTATAATTTATTTATCATTAATCTAATCTATACAAAATTTAACTCATTGAGCTTAATTCAAGTTTTAAACTTCAAATTTTTAAATTCAATAAATAAAATTTTTTAAAAATAAGAGCCAAAGTAAGAAAATAAAACATTAGCCACTTATTGTAGCTATTGCTTTCAAAAATTCCATCCACAAATTAGCTTCAATCTTTCTTATCACAATTCTTCTTCTTGTATATTAAGACTTATTAAAAATTTAAGAATGAAATTTAGATTCTATAAAAAAATTAAATAAAAAAATATATAAAAAATGGCATTAAAAATCTCAAATTGGTCTTGAATTATACCTCTAAAAAACTCCAACAACCCTCCTTCTACAAACTCACTTGGTTCTCCCTTGTCATAACTCTTCTTCTTGTATACTAAAGCTTGTTAGAAAACTAACAATAAAATTTAGTTTTTTTTTTAAATTTTAATATAAAGAAATAAAAATTTGGTAAGTAGTATCAAAAATTTTAAACCAATTTTGAAATTAGCCATCTCAAAACTCTAACAATCTTCCTCCTACACACTCCTACTCAAGCAAAAAGAAAAAAAAAACTCCACTTCATGCCAAAACTCCTATCATAAACTTCTCTCAATACCTATCTTTAATGACCATAAAGTCAGATATCTATCATGAAAGACAATACCTTCAAAGCTTAAATAATCCATTTAAGCCAAGAATCTCCTATTTTAAATCCTTTTCAAATTTATAAATATATTTACATTATATTCCTCTCTTCTTAAAAATAAAGTTAATTACCTTCAAAATAACTTTGATGCATTTAAATTAAGTGCATGACAACACTCACTTCCTCCAAACATGTACATATTTTGGTATGTATGAAAGAATTAGACTACAATACCTCCATCATTAAAATCAAAGTCATTGTGAGCCATATCACTATAGAACCATTGTTCAAAATATTGTGATTCAAAAGCCTCTAAATCTTCTATATAATTCATTCCATCTTATTACTTAAAGACTTTAATTTCTTTTCTTCCAATCCTAATATTCAATGGTGTCTCATCTAATTCTTGAAGAAAATAAATTGCATTATCATGCACTTCAAGTACCACAAAAGATCCAAACCAATATCATACAAAGTTACAAATAATAGATTATTGGTGTATCAAACTACCATCATAAATCAAAATTCAATCATCTTCTTTAATTGGCTTTGGCTTCAATCAATGAGTTTTATCAAACCTCTCTTTGTTATTTAATCTTATTGCCTTAAGCCTCTCCATAGCAACTTAATAATCCTTGGGCAATCTCTTTAATTAGTAAATTTTAGACTCTAATAATTTCTTCTTGTCAATGCCATCATGTTTGGAGAGCATCTTTAAGAACTTCTTCTTCTCTACTTTAGTCAAAAAAACATCCTCTTCAATCTTCAATTTTTCTAAAGACTCTTTAATAAACTTGTAAATAGTCCTTCTCAACTCCCTCAAACTTGGCTCTATAGTAGCTTATTTGATGTATTCTTTTGTGTCTTAAGGCAATTAAGTTGCCACAAGCTTTACCTTCTTAGCCACGGTCTTATACTTAGTGTGCACTATAGCTTCTTGTAATACCACATGACTATCAATTATTCCAAGCCTTCTTAAAAATTCCAAAATATCTTCATATATTTGCCTCAATTGAAGCTTTACAACAACATTGGCTCCATTTCTACCTATATGCAAAGCCAATCCTTCTAAAACCTCCACATAATCATCTTCAAATCCTTTTTCTTCAAAAATATCCAAAATACACTCATTACTTGAAATCACATCCAACCTTTTTAAATTTATTTCATATTTCTTCATCCAAAATTTATATATATGACCTAAGTCTCCAATATTTTGAAATCTCAAAACCTCCAAAGTTTTCAAATTCAAAAATATATATTCAAAGCTATCTACATTAGAGAGTATATGGATAAAAGACTTACTTGCATCCTTGTACTTCTATGTAATACAAATGCTCCTTAAATGAGTTCTTTTCAATTAATCTCTATTTTTTTCATAATTCGATCTCATTATGAAGAATTTCATCAAATTTTTTTCTATCATAGTTTTTAATCCTTATATAATAAGAACTATAATTTGAAACCTTGGACTCCATCCTTAAAGGCCGAGATATAAGATTTTCCTAAAATCACGAAGTAGCAAAGTTTTAAACAAAAATATTTTGCTCGACCTCTACATCTCCAATCCTTATCTTAACTTCCAAAATGCCTCATATAAATCACTTTGCTCATTTTTGGTAGCCTCCAACACCTATCTATGGTTCATATCAATAAATCACTTATCAATCTTATGAATCTTTATGATATGATGTTGAACTTTGACCTATGATCAATAAGTACTAAAGTATAGTGCTTGAGGTCTCTTGTCTCACTTGAGCATTCATGATAGTCCTAGTCCAAAAAAGATATGCAAATTAAGCATCCATTCTCTTATTCTGAAACCTTACATAAAAAGTACAATTAGACACAATTATCAATCTTATGTCTATCCCATACTCCACCTATTTGGTATTTTTTGCTCTTTTTTGATCTTTGCATCTACCATAGCCTTAACTAGCCACCTCTTTTTTTTTAAGTGGAATTTCTTCAAATTTATATATACAAAGTTGAAAAAAGACAAATTCTATCTCTTGATCTTCTTTTGTGGTCAAATAAAAGTCTAATGTCTTTATTGTAACTGCCACTACTGCTATTTGCCTCTTCTTCTAAATGACATCAATGATAAATTCATAGAAGTCTTATTTTGCTATGCCAAGTGCCTCTCTCAAGGTGAATTCAATTTTTGCATTAAGAATCCTCTCTTCCAAAATTTCTTTTAAATCAATAGACATTTCAATATCCAATTGAAGCTTATAGAAAGGATCCTTATTTTTAGGCTTGTTTGAGCCTTCTTTCTTCTTATATTTTGCTCCACTTTCTTAAGCTCCAATTCCACTCTTTAGCTGAGATGAAGGCACCACTTGAACTTGTAGATTAAAAAATCCTTTTCCTCCTTGGGTAGACTCCCTAATCTTTGATAGCCTTGTCTACTTAGAAAGTTCTATTATAACTTCTTAATACACCTAGTCTTCTTCTCTTCTACAATGGCATCTTTATCTTCTAAATCTTTATTGCAATTGAAGAAGGATTTGATGCTAATAGCATCAATTAAGTCATTTCAATCCATTATCTTCTTAATAGCTTCCACTCTTGTGAGCCATTGAATTGACTCACTTTGATATTTAATACAAAAAATATATTTATCATGCTCAAAAAAAAAATTTATGAATTAATATTAGAATTTTAGGAAAAAATAGAAAATAGATTACTAGTAGCGGACATGCAATCTAAGATAGAGTTTAGTAAGAAGAAACTATAAGGACTATATTTTTCTAATTAGCTAATAGTAGAGGAATTACAAGAAAGTAGTCTTGGTGTTAAAAAAAAAAAAAAAAAAAAAATCTAGTGAGGTTTAATTACAATGGATTTGAAGATTTTTTTCCAAATTCAACAAATCCAAGTAGCAAAGTGATTCTTCAAAATTATTGAAGCCTTCAAATGCAATGGAGGAATCAAATGCACCATGTGGAGTGAAGAAAACAAGATCATCACCCTTTCCTTCAAAGTACAAGTAGAGAAATGAAATTCTCATTTTTTGAAGAATTTTATAAATATTGCTTAAATCCTTGTAAGTAAAAAAACCTTCATAAAAGTTGCAAAGGAGCATAGATTGATGCATGTGAATAGTCAATCTTAGCATAAAAAGGTGTTTTAAACAAAATGGTTAAGTTAGATTTATCAATTTTTTTTTTTTTTTTTTTGACTTACAAGAGCCATCAGCCTTGGTCACGAAATTAGCTCTTGGATGAAGGAAGGCTATAGATCTATATTAGGGATCTTAGAGGTCAAGGGTGGAGATGTGGCCACCCTTCCACAAGCCACCACTCAATTGTATAAGAGTGGTTGGGTTTCCGAAGCCTCTCTCTTTCTTTCCTTTTTGATGAGGGCAAAGCCATGCCAAAGTGTGGTCTCAATACTAACCCTAATCTTATTTTTTTACTTCTTTTTTGATCTTAGATCTCATTTTGAACTTTAGGAACATATGAGCATTGATTTTGTGTCATAGGTGGTGCTTGTTGTGGTTTAAAAGACGCCCCTTTGCAATTAGTGGTCACTAACCATTTCCATAGTCAAAAGGGTTTGAGGGGCCTCGGATTTTCCTCAATCAGTCTATGGTTTTTTATGATTTGTAAGTGAATATTTTTTTTACCACATCGCCCTTATTATTAGCTTTTCAACTAGCTAAGGCCTTCTCAATTTGGAGTTGAACCGAAATTTTGGTGAAATTTTGAGTGCAAGGGGGCGGCTGCCTTGGCAATTTCAATAATCCAACTTTGAAAAGACATTACTTAGTGCCACTTTATGGGATCATTTTAAAATTTTTAGAGTACAAGCACCTTTAAGCTGAGCTACCATTGGCATAAATTTCATTAAATTTGAAGCAATTGTGAATTTTTAACAAAGTTTTGAGTGAAGGGGGGTCGGCTGCAGCGGCAGGCCCAATGACCCAACTTTGAAGAAGCATTGCTTGCAGCTCAGGTACGAAACTTTTGGAGCAAGAGCGTCTTGTAGTCAAATTTTCAATACAACAAAAATCATTAGATTTAAAGCTAATTTGGATTTTTGGCAAATTTTGGAGTAAAGGAGGTGCTTCCCTCAATCCTTGGGCGTTGTCAAGGTACTTCCGCTTGTACTTCTCTTTATTTATTTTTTCTTTTATTTTTTTATGTTATTTTTTTTCCAGTAACTTGTAACTTCTACATTCACTTTTGGCTTTAATTTTTAACTTTTAATCTTTTTCCATTTTCTTTTATTTTTTTATTTTTTCTTTTTACTTTACTTTTATTTTTTAAATTTTACTTTTAAATTTTTAAATTTTACTTTTAAATTTTAAATTTTTACTTTTAAATTTTAAAATTTTACTTTTTAACCCAACCCTAAAAAAAATGCAGTTACTATGGATTAAGGATAATAACTTAATTAATTATTTTTACCATCAATTAATTATGAAATAAAAATTTATATATTTTTTTTAAAAAAATGATAAAATAATAAAATAATAAAAATTAATAAAAAATACCTAATAAAAAAATAATAATAAAATAAAATAAAAAATTAAATCAAATTATCTAATTAGAAGTAGAAAAAGGAACTGTTTTGCATGAAGTTAAAGAGTGAATTATCATTGTGAATGTAAGTAATGTTAGAGGATTTGATTAATTTTGATATAAGTTGAAGGATAATGTCAAAGATTTGCTACTAACAATGTCGAAGGTAAAATCTTTAAAAAAAATTATTATTTAAGTCATTGCATATGATAATTGATTATTTGAAAGACATTAAGAACAAAAATTTGGCCGGAGAAGAATAAATCAAATAATGACAACAGTTCTTAAGTTTTTAGAAACTCATTCATTAAAACCAAAACTAATGCAAATTGATATGGTACATTTTAAATCCCCCATAGAGTAGAAAAAGACTCGATGACCTTAAGAGAGTTTATATTTATATTGTAGAGAAACTAAACTCACTGCTCAATATTTTCCAAAGAAACAACACAACCACAAAATGAGAAGCATGGTTGCAAAGAAGATAATATGTCAATAAATGAGTTTTTCTAGCTACAATAGGGACCGTGCAGCTGAAATCTTGTGTAACTCCTAGTAAAGGTCCTATCCTCTTGTCAGATCCTTCACCCTATTTTACAATAGAAGTATATTTAGGACCAAAAAATCACAAAGTCTTAGCTTTATTAAATTTAAGAGTCTATGCATGTTTTATAGATGAAGATTTTGTCAAAAAATAAGACATATTGTAACTCAAAAAAACTAAACTAATACATGTAAAAATTATAGATGATGGTCGTTTGCTATCTTTTGAGGATATTATGCATGAAATTATTTCTTTAGATATAGTAATTATAAAACATAATTACATAGTAATATTTAATATAATAAGATCTTTGTTTAATTTATTTATTTTAAGATTATCTTAATTAAAATATTATAATTCTTAGATAAATTGGATTTCTTATAACCTTAGTTTTTTTATTAGTTTAATCCAAAATCTCGTTAGTCAAGTAGAAATATATAAGTCTAATACATCCAAATCCATACATGTAGGTGTGAGAGCTTTTATGCATACTACAAAAAAAGAGATATCTTTTGCTTTATATGCCACATCGATTTCTGATGATGAAAAGACATCAAGTGGTATTCTTAGCTAATATCAAGATTTTTAGAACATTTGTGAAAAAAAAAATGTAGATATTCTTCTAAATCATCATCCTTATGATTGTTCTATTCATCTTCATGAAAGAGCTTAACCACCATTTGGACCAATCTATAGCCTATGACAAAAAAAATTGGCTGCATTCAAAGAATATATTAATGAAAAATTAGCTAAGAATTTTACATGTCATTTTAAATCTCTTTTCATGGCTCCTATTTTATTTGTGAAGAAAAAAGACAAATCTCTATAGATGTGTGTAGACTACCAAAGATTCAATAAGATCACCATCAAGAATAGGTATCTTCTATCTTTTATTTTAAGACTTCTTGATTAATTGAATCAAGCAAAGACCTATATAAAAATAGATCTATGCGGAGCATATAATTTTATATGCATTAAAGAAGGAGATGAATGGAAAACTGTGTTTCAAATCAAATATGGACATTTTGAATATAATGTCATGCCTTTTGGACTCATGAATATACTAGCTACTTTTCAACATCTAATGAATGATGTCTTTTATGAATTTTTTGATGATTTTATTGTTTGTTATTTAGACGACATCTTAATCTATTCTAAGAATAAAAAAGAGTATAAAATTTATATTTGTCATATATTACAAAAACTTAAAGATATAAGATTATATACCAAATTTAAAAAGTGTATATTCTATACTACTCAAGTTGACTTCCTAGGATACATCATTTCCAATGAAGGACTAATAATAGATTTGAAGAAGGTCCAAACTATCATCGATTGAAAGTTTTTAAAAATAATGAGAGACATGCAATGCTTTTTGAGCTTTGTCAATTACTATTGAATCTTTATTAAGAATTTTTTTAAAATTACAACTTTACTTATATATTTGAATTATAAAGACAATCTTGAGTAGAATAAAGAAGCCAAAGCATTATTTGATGCTTTAAAAAAAAGAATTTATTTTTGTATCAATCTTAAATTGTGTTGACTTTTCTAATGTATTTTTCATAGAAACAAATGCATCAGACTTTGCCTCAGGTGTAATATTATCACAAATAGGAGCAAATAACAAATTCCATTCAGTAGCTTTTTATTCCAAAAAATTTTAAAAACCGATATTAATTATGAGATCCACAAAAAAGATTTCTTTCTAATTATGGATTCATTTCAAGAATAGCATCATTATTTAAAAGGCGCCTTGAGTCTAGTTACAATGTATACAAATCACAAGAACCTCAAGTATTTCATGTCAATATATATTTTAAATTTTTTCCAAGGTTGTTGGAATATGTCTTTAGTAAAATATGATTTCAAGATCACTTATCTACTCAAAAAAGAGGTTGTTTAAAAAGGCTTTTGTTAGAATTTATATAACTTTATTTTCTTTTTATACTAACTTTTGAAGTTGGTTTTATTGGTAGTAACTTTTATATGTTTAGAATCACCTTTATTAGACATTGGTGATCCTTGAAGTCTTATTTTTTTTCTTTTGATTGATGTTTAGAGCATATATTATATAGATCTTATAAAAAAAAAGATTAAAGACGAGTTTTGATAGCAAAAAGAGAAGTTATGGCATTCATATGGATGAATGAAGATAGATGATAAAAATCTCCATTCCTATTGGTTAAAAATCATATCCAATGGACTTCAAGGAAGCTACTTGAGGTCTTATTAGAAATTAGAGTTATAATTTTGAATCATTCAAGCTTTTGGAGGCTTTGGTCAGTAAGTTTATAATTTGAAGTTTATATGAAAGAGATATGCACTCAAAGTTAAAGTATTTATTTCATATCTACTGTCATTCTTTTCGACATAATATGTCCATATAGAAAGCAATAAAAGATTAGTGATTAGAATTGAAGAGAGAATTTTTTTGGCTATACTTTAATTATATTGTTTGATGGATTTTAAATTATAATAGACAAGATATTGAAAGTTGAAATAAATACTTCAAATCTAAGGGTAGTAAGTAACTTGATTTACTAGTGGTTGTATTTTGAGCTATATCTTAAGAAATTTGACAAGATTTTGGTTCAAAATTTTTTACATTTTATGTAATCATGTTAGTAAATTTTAAGCACAAATTTTATGGCATTTGAGTTTTTGATTTTTAAGATATGAAGAAAAGAGTAATCAGGTGCTTGTAGATTAGGATTTAGAGCACTTTCTAGGGTTTTTAAGATGCCAAAAGTTTAATAGTAGATTCATGGTTTTTTTTTTTAATAAAGCTTAAAGATAAAATCTATATTATATAGAAATTTAAAAAACATTGAATGATTGGATCAAGAGATATGAATTTACAAAGTTCAAGGTAAAAATATCTTTTGAAGGAAGAAAATATTTTGAAGGATTTTGTTATAATTTGAGCTTTTGTGCAAAATAAAGGGATTTTTGGGAGCTAAGACATCATATATAAGCCAAAGCTAAACTCTCTACAACTAGGTACTTAGTGTATTCTCAAATTATAAATCATGCCATATGACAACAGATCTTCTAGAATCATGTTTATATGATTTTATATTTGTAGTAGTAGATCAGTTTATCAAGATGGCACATTTTGTATCATATACAAAATCTATCACAGATAAAGAAACAACTAAGTTTTTTCTTTATAACATCTATTCCTATCAAAGATTACCTAAAGATATTATATTGGATAGAAAGACTCAATTCATATCAAGATTTTGGAGAAACCTTTTTAAGATTTTAAAAGTAGATATAAAGCTCTCTTTCACTTTTCATCCTCAAACTAATGGACAAACAGAATAGGTGAATTAAGTTCTGAAGTAGTACTTAAGGTATACCATCAACCATCATTAAGATAATTAGATAACTCTTTTACCATTGGTATAGTTTGCATGTGATAATTTAGTACATTCTTCCATTCAACAAATACTTTTTTTTGCCAATTATGGTTATTATTCATATGAGTATAAATTTCACTCCTCAATCTTAATTACAAGATGGCCTCGGTTAAGAGTTGCTTATAATTGGTGGTATAAAGTGAAGTATGTAATTGGCAAAAAATCAAAGAGAAACAACTACAATACAAGTGAAAGAAATGAAATCTAGTAATTACAACATCCAAAACTAAGTCAGAGTTTGTTCATTATATTTTCATCCAATAAAAAGTATAAATATATATATATATATATATATATCTTTTTAGCTAGATAATTTTATTATCTTTCCAATGAAGTAAAAAATATATAAATTTGAATTACTATGAGCAAATTATGAAGTTTTAAAGATAAGAAGTAAATAATTAAAAAGTGAAGTGAAAATATTTGACCTCAAGGATAACTTGCTTATAGATTAAGGGTTCGAGCCTCACCAAGGCTCACATATAGTGTATAAAGGTGTCTAAAAGAGGCCACAAGGCCTTAGTCTTATCCTTCTAACTACCTTCAAGGTGCTACAATCCATATAGGACTTATGCACCCCCCTTCCTACAAGGACTACACTAGTTGCTGGTCCTCTTGTTTTCTACAAGGACCAAAATTTTTTCATTTTTGACCTCACCATGATGTTTAAAAACACCCAATTAGTCCAAGAACCTTGAGTGGCCTTAAAATCTTGCTCCATTTCTTCATAAAGGCTCCCAAAGTGATAGAACTTATTTTTACTAAGATCTTGAAAATTGCTCTAAAATTCCTAAATTTTTTTAAATAAATTCTAAAAAATCCTATAATATTTCTATAATACTAATATCTATTTAAGGCTATATTTTTCTACCTTGGTTATTTTTTATAATAATAAAAATAAATTTAAATCCACTATGAATTCTATTTTTTATATTAATAATTAAAATGATATAAGATTCTTTCTCATGCTTTTGCTAACTACTAACATTTACAATTTTTATAAGTAATACATATGGATAAAAGACCAATATAAATATTAGTTTTAATAAATAGTCCTTAATATTCAACAATGTATAAAAATACTAAATTAACGAAGATAATTACCTCCAAGACTTATTAAGATTCCATTTCTACCACTAACATTCTAATTTTCTATTTTTCTAAGGATTTCTATACTACTCACTATATTTTGCTCTTTCTCTTCAAACCACAATCTTTGTTAGTAAAATAAATTTAAAATTAAATAAATTTTTTTGAAAAGATAATCACCTTGGATTATAATTTGAACTTGTTGGTCTTTTCTTTTCTCCTTTTTTTTTCTTTTTTCCAAATCCGTTCTATCTAACTTTTCTACCTATTTCATCTTCTTAAATTTCTTCTTCTTCTTTTGTTGATGAAGAATTCTCTTCTACACTATACTTATGAATAGGAGGGAAATAGCGGTTGGAAAAGGTGATCAAATCTCTCTTCCAATAGAGAATTGCCATCAACAAGGAATTTACAAATAGATGAAAAGAGAGGATACAAGGGATAAAAAAAGGTGATTAAATCCCTCTACTCACTAAAGATGGACCTTCAACTGAAAAAATTACAAAGAAAGAAGTGATGCAACCTTGAAGACGAGCTCCATCTTTTATACTTTAGAAGTAATAACCAACCTAAAAAATACCACAAAATAATGCTAATACTAATACTAAATTATTCAAATATTACTTAAGATTTGAAATAAATATTGCATCAAAATCAATCAATGTTAAAATAAAAAATATATTTAACTTACTTCAAAACATAAAACTTATTATGCATAAAAAATAAAAAATAAAAAATTAATATTAGTAAATAAAAGTAAGAATAATAATTAAAAAAAATTAAAGATAAAAAATAAATAAAAGTAAAAATAAAATATAGAAATTAAAATAAAAATAAAAGATAAATAAAAGTTTAAAATAAATTAAAATTACTAATTAAGTTTAGTTTTTATTAATTAATATAATAATTTTTTATTTTTTTTATTTCTACTTATTTTTAACTTATTAATATTACTATTTTATTTTTATTTTTAATTCCTAAAAATTCTATATAAATTCTAAATAAATTCTAAAAAATCCTATAATATTTTTATAATACTAATATTCATTTAAGACTATATTTTCCTACCTTGGTGATTTTTGATGATAATAAGAATAAATTTAAATCCACTATAAATCCTATTATTTATATCAATAATTAAAATGACACAAGGTTCTTTTTCATACTTCTTTTAACTATTACTATTTATAGTTTTTATAAATAGTATATATAAATAGAATACCAATGTAAATATTAGTCTTAATAAATAATCCTTAATATTCAATAATGAATAAAAATATTAAACCAACAAAGATAATTACCTCTAAGACTTACTAAGGCTGTATTTCTCCCACTAACATTTTAATTTTCTATTTTTCTAAGGATTTCTATACTATTTACTGTATATTGAGATTTAAAGCATTCTAAATGTATATTTTTATCCTAAAATAATAAATGAGTCAATTTGATGATTCATAATCTATAATTTATTACTTTTAACTTTTTAAAAGTTGATAATCTTGATTCTAGAAGATTTAACAAATCATTTGTTAGAGCTACATGCAACAATGAATGTGCAATTAAACGAAGCTTAAAAATGACAGAAGGTTACTGTGGATGCCTATCACAAGGAAAAACTTCAATTCAATATAGGTGATAAGATATGATTACTTTATTGAAATATAAGAACTACCTATCTTTGTGATAAGTTGAATTGCCATAGGCTTGGACCTTTTCTTATTAGTGAATAACTCAATTGTATTGCTTATCAATTATATCTTTTGGAATCAATGAAGATCCACCCCATATTTCATGTATCTCTTCTTAAGCCATATAAGACAATGAATATATTGACAAAAGGACAAAAGCCACCTCTTCTTATAGAGATGAATAGTAATCAAGAATTTGAGGTGGAAGAAGTCTTTGATTCAAAGCAATGCCAAAATATTTTAGAATGTCTTGTTCATTAGTGTGTATATGATATTAGTGAAGATACATGGAAGCCAGCAAAGAATCTTGCAAATGCTATAAAGAAAGTTGAACCTTTTCATCGATGACTTCTATCAAAAAGAAGATGAAGAATAAAAAATCTTTGTTATAAAAGAAAGAAGTTCAAGAAAGATAATACTTTACCTTCTATCTTTCTTTGTAGCTTCTATGTATTTGTGATGCTAAAGAAATGAAAAACCAAAAACCAATAGATTCAATTCAAGAGCTTTTATTTGTTGACTAACTAGATGAGACATTGTAATTATCACAACCTTCCAGACGACATAATTTAGATGAAGATTTTCAAGAACAACATGTCCTTCCTTAAATAGATGGTAAGATAGAACATGTTTGATATCACAACTTTGGAAGAGAGTCTTGATATTTAGTGATTTTATTAGAGGTAGGAAAAATTCCTAATAATGTTCCAAATATTTTATTTGAAAGAAGTTATGAAGGCCTCAAAAAAAGTTAAATAATAAAGTCATCTTCTCACCCTGATATGGGATACTATCAATAGCTGAGTGGACCTATCAACCATCTTCAAAGAGAACAAAGATCAAAATATGTGGCAAATATAATTTTCCACTTCTTAAATTTCATCAATATACAATGACCACTTCTTATCAAATTCGTCCCTAGAAGAAAGAATAATATCACGAATATATATAGGTACTCTAATAAATATCTATGTTATTATATAGAAATAGATAAAAGTAGATAAAAGTAGGTTAATTTCATAATATCTTCTAGAGAAGCTTTTTAGAAGCTTCATAGATGTTGCTTTGACTTAACATGTATTTGTAGTTAATTAGTAGGCTAGAAACTTGGTCAACAAGTTAATCATATATTGATAGCTTACAAAATAAGCTAATTATGTGGAGGACATATAAAAACTTGTCTTTTAAATTAAGATACTTATCTTGCAAAGTCAACATGTTTTAGAGGTCTTATAAGACATTGCCATGTAGCTCTTAGTTAAGAGTATATATAGAAGCAAGAATGAAGCCTTCTTCAGTCTTGTCAATTCCTTTCTAGTCCTTAGTCTTGTTTCAAGACTTTTTAGTCTCTCTATTTTTGGCAATAGCCATTCTAGTTCAATAATATATCATCTTTAAGTAATTTTCAAGTTCTTTTCAGTGATACAAGGATGTATTGAGGATTTCTTTCTTTAAAATTCATATCCTTGACACAAATTCTTTTGATTCCTTCGATTCATGTAAAGAGATAGTTCTTCAGGTCCTCTTCAACTCAATCATCTTTATTCTTAATTGTCTCATATTTTTAACTAACTCCTTGAGGATACCTTTGAAAAGAATCTCACATATCTTTTAGATTTGAATAGATGTCATCAGATTTGATGGAATAATTGGCATCATAGGTAATAGAACTTAATGACTCAAAGTCCCTCTTTTTGCCTTTATCCATAATTTCTTGATTATCAATAGTACTACATCTTCCACTCTCCTCCAATCATTAATTAAACCTCTCTCAATAGACTTATCAATGAAAAGTATGAAGAGCATATTCTCTAGTACTTCATCCACTATTTACAAGAAGAGCTCTGTCTTCCTTATATCCAATAAAAGTCTCTCTAAAGATGAAAGTTAAAAGAATTTTCTCTCAAACTTCCTAAGCAATTTATTTGGGGCCATAAACCTCCCTCATTGTTATTCAATCTACTCTAAAAATGACCTCTCAGTGACTCTATTAGAATCTTTATTTTAAAATTTATTTCTCAATTTTTCTTCAAATTCACTCCAAGCTTCTAAATCATCTCTATAAAAATCCTTTGCCCTCTTTCTAATTTTAAGAATGCATGCCAATTCAAATCTAGGAACTTAGTAAGACTTGAAGACTTCATGTACCTCCATTTTTCCTACATATGCTTGGAGAAACTTGGTGATGTTCCTCCCATCAAACCTCCTATAGTTGTTGACTATGCCTTGCAATGCCTAGGTTACTCTCTTCTCACTTACTTGTACTTTTTATTGTCTTTCAATGAAAATACTCAAAATCAAGAATAAATCATTAGTACTTACTCTCTTAAGGCCACTTATACTGGACTCTCTAAAATCACCCATCATCTTTTAATGTCAAAAATTTCTCACTTCTCTCTTTTAACTCTTAAACACTTTCTCATGCTCCAAGCTTATATCATACCTCTATAACTCTAATGTGCTCTACTTATACTTCCAATTACTTCAAAGATACTTTTAATAGAAGTATCAAATTTATATCATTGATTGTAAATAGGTTATAAGAAGGATAATATTGCTTGAGTGAATTTAAATATAAAAAAATAGTCCAAATGTTGAATAAAAATTTTAGATTGATTTCTATCTTGTACCAAGATGCATCCAATTCCTAGTTCTAATCTCAAACCCAAACTTCTTCTCACCAAAATACCTATAATTTACTTATTATTAATCCAATTTAGATAAATTTTAGATCGTTAAATTTAATTCAAGTTAAAAACTTCAAATTTTTAAATTTAATAAACAAAATTTTGAGAAAATAAAAGCCAAATCAAAAAAAAAATAAGTTGGCCGCTTATTACAACCATTGCCATCAAAACCTTCATCTATAAATTAGCTTCAATCTTCCTTGTCATAAATTTTCTTCTTATGTACTAAAACTTATTGAAAAACTAACAATGAGATTCACCTTCCTTTAAAATCTTATATCAAAAAGAAAAAAATACAAGAAATGGCATAGAAAATTCTAAATCAGTCTTGAATCATGTTGCCCCAAAAACTTCAACGACCCCTCTCCCACAAACTTGCATGGATCTCCCTTGTCACAACTCTTCTTTTTATGTGCTTAAGCTTGTTGGAAAGCTAACAATAAGATCTAGCTTCTCTTTAAATCTCAACACAAAAAGATGAAAATTCAATAAGTGGTATCAAAAATCTCAAACCAATCTTGAAACCTGTCATCTCAAAATTCTAACAACCTTCCTTCCATACTCCTACCTAAGCAAAAATAAATAAATAAATAATAATCCCATTTGATGCCAAAACTCCTATATTTATCTTCTTCCAATACTTGCTTTCAATCACTATAGAATTGGATATCTATCCTAAAAGAAAATACTCTCAAAGCTTGAATAATCCATTTAAGCCAATAATCTCTTATTCTAAATTTCATTCAAATTTGTAAATATATTAGTATTATATTCCTTCTCTTACAAGTAAAGTTAATTACCATCCAAATATCTTCTAACTGTATCACAACAATGTAGCTCCTAGTTAGATAATATATATATGGATGCAAAAGTGAAGCCTTCTTTATTTTTGTCAACACCTTTCTAATCTTTAGTCTTGTTTCAAGACTTTCTAATCTTCTTATCTTTGGCAATAGCCATTCTAATTTAATATTATATCATTTTTGAATATCTTTTCTTTTTGAGTGTTAGAAGAGTTTCTTGATCTTTCAATTCTTCAAGATTCATGTCCTAGAGACCTCCATGATGCTTTGAAAGCTCTCAAGACCTCATGAGCCTTGGACTTGCAATGCATCTATTTCTCCTCCAACTAAAATCAAAGCATTTTTTCATATCAAACACCTTGATGTCTGTGAAGTTAGCTATTAAAAGTAGCTATTTTTTCCATGCATCACAAACAACTTGTTTAGTCCACAACTTAATCCCAATGTCACAAACAACTTGTTTAGTCCACAACTTAATCCCAATGTCACAAACAACTTGTTTAGTCCACAACTTAATCCCAATGTCACAAACAACTTGTACAGGCAAGAAGTTACATTAAGTATTTTAGAAAGGTCTGGTGCATTAATGATGTTTTTGCATCATAAATCAATAATCAACCCAATTGAAAGCTGGTAAGTCCTAGTGCTAGTCCTAGAGGGTAAATTTAGGTTGTATCATTCTGCCATGTCCAGCCCTGGCTGAGATACTAGTATTTTACCTTTATTTTTTTATTTTTTTTATTTTTTTAAAAATGACCTGTAAAAGTAAAAGATGGTACAAGTGAACTTCCGAAAGAAGCATCGACCTTATAGTTGACACCGACTGAATTGCATGGGCGCCTGCACCTGGTCGTCACACGCGCATAAAGAAACGGGCAGAGCAGCAGCAGTGGCACAAGCCCTGCAGCCTTTGGCACTGGCATTGTGAATCCAGTCTCGGGCATGGAGTGGGAAGAAAGTAACACAACGCTGCAACGGGTGATCTGGAAGTGGAACCCAAGGGCATGCCTCCTCATTCTACTTCAGTGTGGAGAATTCTATGTTTTCACACACTTGACCTCGCTGCATCTACATGCTGATCTACTGTAGTTTGGTCAAATGAGAATGGCAATCTCAAAGAAGGTTGCCAAAGTAGTGACATCTAGACTTCCCTAAAGGGATATGAGCATTGTCAGAAGACGCACAACCCCTTTGAACAAGTATCTGAGATTGCTCAGGTTCCTCTTGCGGAGATACCCAATTACTTTCACAAGGTTCAAGCATGCGCCGCGAAATTGCACTGCAGTGCAATACATTACATTTCAGATCATTTTGAGACATTTACAGTTGTCCTACTTTGTGATGAATGCGAGTAAACCAGGAACTTCGCGAGTGGGTGCTAATACTGAGGTAGTACACGTACAATATCGAACTTGTAACCTCGGCCTTGAGATTCCCGGGGAAGGGTCTCTGCCTAATCTCTTTAGACGTAACCTCGACGCTCTCCATGACTGCAAAACTCGTTACAGATTGAACTTCTTCGGAGTTAGACTAAGAACTTAACTACAAGGCACGGGATAACTGGCTACCAAATATAGCAGCAGTCGTCACTGAATAAAGTGCGCCTTAGTAAAAGATCAATCGCCAGCAGCAGGCTCTTCACGGTTCCACATGTTCTCAGGCTCGTCGTGACAGCAGATCCCACCATTGATCGCAAGAAAAAGTTGCATTACAATCTGCCGAGTGATGAATCGTAATGTTCATCCTGCCACTGCTAAAGTATCCCCACTGACAACATTTCTGGGATCGTTTGAGCATTTCGGTATTAGCTGGACGCAAAATTAGTCTTCTGAATAAATTCATGAGCTGTAGAAACTTGGTGGCCAACAGATTAGGGCAACTGTTCATCGCGTCAACGTTCGAATGCTGTTTTCGTGAGGACTGAAGTGATGGCGATGGTTATCTTCGGCGCTGAGAGTGCATTCGGAATTCCCCGATGGAAGCAGCTAATGCAGCTGGGGGGAGCATCTCGCCTCGGTCATTCAATATGCCTGACATTCGTAAAGCCAGCTCTCCGGGCCCGTCGAAGTAAGGTGTGCTTTGCACAGAATATGGCTCCCGGACAGGAGGCGGCTCAGAGTAAGACGAAGCGGGTAAGCCTGACATGGCGCGGCGACACCAATCTTCCATTTTCCTTTGAAAAATAATGTCTTTCAAGCGATTCCGCATGCCTTTATAGAATTGCTCCAACTTAACCTGAGCAGAGTCCAATCACAAACCTTAAACCCTACATAAGCAGAGCCATTTCTGACAAGGGAATCTAAAATATAAATTTGCAAAAAGGGCTTCATACAGCAACCTCACAATGTAATACAGCAATACAATGTTGGCAACTTACCAACTCGTCAAGCGGTGCATCCTCGACGTGCTGCTGCCACTCCTTCAGTGCCGAGCTCTTTGCTCCAAACCCATTTGCATTTTGGGCATTGAATCGGGGGACGTAAGAATTTGAATAATTTCCAGGTAATTGAAGAGCGAAGGTCTCCAGTCCTCCGTAAATGGCAGCATGTAAGGTCTCCGCATAGCGATAACAGTCGGCCAACTCTAGTTTCATGGAAGTTGTGTCCTCCACTGTGTGCGAGTCGCCTCCTATCTGGTACTTGAAAGCTCTCATACTTGTGGACGACGGCTCTGTTCCTGACTCAAACACTATTTCCCATCAGTCAACACAGTTAGACATATCCTAGAAACCAACTTTTACAAAACTAAGGGAGGCAGAATACATGGTTGTCTTTGCTGCCAAACCTGTTTCTCTGCCGAAGCTTCTAGAATTCTCTGGCTCGGGCTGCACTGGAGGCCAGATATGATCTCTTCTTGAAGGTCGAGTCGGTGACTCCATACCCTGATCTCCCCTTCGTGAGGTTCGTCCCGGGATTTCCATCACTCGTTCTCCTCGGATAGTGGGCCGACCTAGAGATTCCATGGTTTTTCTGATATTTGAAACACCTCGAGGAGGTCTTTCAACCTCTACCTCTTGCACTTCGCGAACATATTGCTCAACTGGTAATCTAGAGAAGGAATGGCTTCGTGGAGGCTTGCTGTCGTCTAATTCTCGAACGTAAGGTCTGATTTCGTCGCCTCTACCTCGTGAGCCGCCCCTACTGGATGCGCGACTAGATCTGCGAATATCATACATACCTTCTACGTCCAGATCCTTGGAGCCATTGGATTGCGGCCCCGGCGGCCACAGCACCGGACTTGGGAACCAGCTATCAGAGTGATGCCCGAGGCCAAGGACGCCATTCTTGCCGCGACCCCAGGCCCAGAGATCTTTCCCACCGTCGGAAACAGTCAAAGTGTGCGCAGCGCCGCATGCAATCCCTTTGGAGCCCGAAAATAGATTGCACTTAGCTGACGACTCTCCAAAAACTCGCACCGGTGAGAGAGCATCTCCGCTCTTCGATCCTGGAGGTCCAATCCCCGGACATTGTCCAAGACCGCCTTCCATTCCCCAAACCCAGACGTCTCCAGATTCCATTACAACTGCGGTATGAAACAGTCCGCACACGACGGTCTGTATTCTCTCGCGAGTAGGTAATGCTCCCACTGTGACTGGAGAATTTGAGTTTGTGCAAGTGCCTATACCTAACTGACCATTCTCATTTTGCCCAAAGGTCCAGCAAGTGGAGAACCCGCCATCGCTAACTCCTCCGCTCTCCCTCTTTGAAGCCTGTGTCCTTGACCCATTCCCCGCCCAGCTAGACACCGAGCTCTGCGAGTAAGCCCGGGAGCTGCTATCGCTGTGGATACTGAAGCTGCTCTGATTTCGGGAGCCATTGTTTGGAAGTGCGTAAGGATATCCCTGCTTGGATCGTACCCGCGGTGAAGCAAGAGATTCCATGTACTGGTCGGGTGTTACGCGTCCTCGCAGTTTTGGAGACGCCATGACTTGCTCCATCAGCTGCGGCGAAGTCTGGATTCTTCTCGCCATGGAGGAGCTGTCGGAATCCAGCTCCTGATCGTCATCTTGCATAGTGACGATAGCACTGTGGTAATAACCACAAGCAAAGTCCACTATCACTCCTACCTGCTGCATTTTGATTTTTGTAGGAATGTCACGCGGCTCAAAGTCGCCGAGACCAAGTTGGCCATATGCGTTGCCTCCCCAAGAATAGCAATCAACTCCATTGCAGCCAGCTACGAGCGCTAAAATATGCTCACTCCCGCAAGCCACTCGACGTACACAGTGTCCCATCAGTGCCGAAACACGTTCTGGATAATTAATATTAGCGAGCTCGAACGAATTGGACTCTGACTTTTTGTCTGGCGCCGCGGGATGGGGAACTGCCCCCCAGAGCCATAACCCACCTTCTTGATCGATTGCACTTGACATCATACCGTTAGCTTCGACTTGTATGACCTGGGTAATAGCATCACCTTCAGGGGATCAAAACCAGAAACTTGCAAAGATAGAGATTAATGCGCGAGTATTAAAATATGAAAAATCTAGTCGGGGCGATCACCTTGAGCTGCGTGGAGTTCGGATCCCGAGCATCTTGGCTCCAAGATGGTGTTTTCTCCCGATAATCGTCTGAGGAGAAGCTGCTGGGACGGGGGAAGGTGATTGGAGCAGGATAGGATGCGGCCCTTTGACGACCCAGCTGACCGTCCATGTTTCAATTAAGGAGTGGCACTGGTAAAATAAGATTAAGTAAAAATAAAAAAGGATCGGTGTCCCTACATCTGCAGTTAGAGAAAATGCAAAATACAATTGAATACAGCTAGGTTCTTCAGTCACAACAACAACAGAGTGCTAACAGAAAGCGTAGCATTTTTTAATAAGGATACAGGCATTGAAACCCCATGACCACACCGTCCCGTCACCTGTTGCAATCAATTATTTCACAACCACAACCAGCAAAAATTCAGCACTACTGCAGTGGGCCAATGCAAGAAATCAAGACTGTCAATACATTTGCATACTACAAACAAATTATTCGCGCAGTAACACGAGGTGTAACTACTGGAATAATTTGGTCATGGGAAAATGGAACCTGCTAGGGCAAGACTATGATAGGCTCCAGCAGCAATTTGAGTAACTCTGGATCTCTCTGCCGAATCCCTGTCATCCCTTGTTGGGAGGCCATTGTCTTCCTCCACTGTCGCTCCAATCTCGACAAGCGTGGGTTCAAGTTCGTCTTGAAAGACTCCCATACCCATACGTCCGAATTGCCCTCGACCCCATGTGTAGACGCTGCCACTAGCTGCACATACCAGGTGCGTTCACAAGTAAAAAATGTGACTGCCAGCTCCAAACACGATACTCTTGTACAGTGAAAGTGGGGTCTCATCGGAGTTCTTAAGTATACAGAACTGACTAACTTAGCAGCCTGTTACTCTTTCACAATATATCCCTTACTGTAACTAGCAAGAATGTAGAACATCAAATCCATCCTCAAATCCCGCAAATAAAAGCCCTAAGCTTAGCAAAGTTTGGCACTAAATGCCTAGGCAGCACCTGCTGCAAGAGATACTACGAGTGACGGGGTTGTTGGAACCCTATGAGGGGCAAGGTCATTCGAAACTAGAGAACAAATCAACAAAAATGTGCGGAGTGCACAATCGGAATAATTCATACCGATCAATTTGATCCTTACGAACTCCACAGCTCGCTCTGATTTCATACACAGTGATACTAAGCACCCCGAACAGGTGTCACACATGTGATTTCCTTCTAAAAAGACTCAAAAATTTCTCGATCTTTTTAGTACGCTCGCAGAGATAACGCGATTCCCCTTGACCGGAAATCTCGTGTTAACCTTTAGGGCGAAAACTAGACCTTTTAAAAGTGCAAATCCAGAAAGGACGCGGGAAGGCCAATTCGGTTCTCCAAAGAATTCGACGAGCATGTATGAGAACTTGTACGAGGATGCGGTAGAGGGCATGAATATGCGAGAGTGCAACGTCCGAAACGGAATTCGCTGGCAGGGCTAAGAGATGAACCGTACCTGTGAGAGCAAGAGTGTGCGCTTCCCCAGCAGCCACTTGTACCACAGTGAAGGATCCCGGATCGTCATGAATATAGTCAGTGGCACGAGCCATCATTCACCTTCAACTTAATTAGTTTACAACCCCTCTACTTACCTCCCAGATCTCTACTAGAATCTATCAACCCTCACAAGCAGCCTCCTCTTGCCGTCTAAAACTACTTCCCCGACTGGCCATCTTTTACTTCCCCTCTTAGTTCACAACCATCACCGCCACGGCACCGAAACTACACTGCCTTCCCAAACGCAACTGCATACTTTCAACAACAAATAGTAGATTTCTTCCATGTTTCTAGAACTAGAAAATATAAATACATAAAAACCGATAGAAAACTTCGCAGCCTCCACAGACACCGCTTTCAGGACTCCAGCAATGGATCTCTCACGAGGCAGTAACACTTGCTTGCCATCCCTCTTTGCAGACTGATCACTAAAGCTAAAGATGAACAGCAGCACCAGCATCTGATGACGCTCCTCGCTCGCAAGGTGATCAAGACGGATCCAATCAGATAATCAGATTCGTAAACAAAAAACTCGACACCGAAGAGTGCACAAGACCAGGCTTCCGCGAAGACAGGAACGCACCACCACCACAACGATCCCACCTTTGTCCTCCCTGTGTCGTGTGTAAGGCCCGCGCTATCAAATGATCATGAGCAGCCCACGAAGCCTCAAGGCAATCGACATCCGCGAAATGGGTCCTCCAGAAGGCAAAGGGTGTTTGAGTGCCTCGGTGGGAGGGTTAGGAGGGGCAAGAGATCGACGATAGACCCTGGTGCCAGACCAGCGATGCCGTCCAATTTGGCCATTGGTTCAAACCTACTAAACTAAGCTATATTCCTTTTCCCCCTCAGCTCTCAGCGCGTCGTCTTCGTGGCCTTTTTTTTTTTTTTTTTTTTACCACTCTCAGCTAATAAGCCTGGCTGTGGCGTCTCCCCAATTGCTCCGTTTTGCTAATATCTGCGGCAACAGAAGGAATTTTGTGGCTCGCCAAAAATGGACCATCAGAACGATTCTCTCTCCAGCGCTTCCTCTCTCACGCTCTCTCTCACTCTCTCCCTCTTACTCAACGTCGATTGCACCTCCGCTGTCGCTACTGCCGCAGGTCGATTTTCAGCTTCACTGCACTTAGGACTGAGAATTCCGCCACCTGTTTCTTACCTTGCCCGAGTGAGAGAGAGATATCGCTAGTCCCGTCTTGCACTGCACCATCACTCTGTCCCCAATCCGGCCCAACTCCATGTGGGCATGACCACATCGCACTTTCACACCGAAATCATGGTTCATGGTCACATTCCCGTCGCGAAATCAATCACTACTGGCGAGCACATCGCACCCACCTCTCCCCTCCTCTCCCCTCGCCTTGCCTCGCCTTGCTAGCAACACACGGACCGGAATCTACTCACACAAATTCGCTTCGCGGTGTGAATGGGGTTTGATTTGGATGAATGAGGGATGGAAGTTCTTCTGATGATGATTTAACTGATCCCAGTGTGGGAAACGGGTAAGACCTGTGCTCCATTTGAGAAGGAAGATATTTTTCAAAAGGTAGAAAATGCAGTTGGGTGTATTTTTCTTAACTGAGAATGACATGTTTGGGTGCTGTAGTATTGGAGAAATTTGACCTAATGTTGTGTTTAATATGAGAGTTGATTGTGTGTTTTTACCATGCTTTGGTGAAAATATATATATATATATATATATTATGTGTGTGCGTGTGAATATAATCTTGGCTTTTTTTCTTCTTTATATATGTACACTTTTTAAATAATGAGGTCGATCTTTGTGTTTTTACTGAACTCTTACATATTTGAGATATTTAATAGTTTTCGAAAGTTTTAGATGTATGATCCTTTTTTGGATTTATGTATCCATCTTTATTTTCCTCACAATCAATGCATTTTCATGCTTAAAAAAAAGAAAAATTATGCAACATACAAAATAAAAATCAAAACTTAAAAATTGGAGAAAAAATAAGCAATGACCTTTTAGCATGCTATCGTTTTTTTTTTTTCCATTTATTTTTATTTCACTTCTTTTTTCTCCATACTACGAGGGTGTATTGTAACACACGAATGAACAAACAAATCAATGAGCTAAATAAGCATGCTATATAATAATTTGGATGAGGTCGCCACTGTCTCTGACTTGCTTGCAAAGCAGGGTAGATCTCAGCCAGACAAAACGCACACATCCGAATGCACATATTCAACAATAGTGGTACAGCAGATCAGTTTTTTCAAGAGGGCAGTGGCAGCAGCAAAGCTCTAGAACTGGGCAGCACCTACCATGGCCACGTACTTGGCTCTGAGCTCCTATGTGACCTCTGACACAACCTGCAGCTCTCCCAACTCCCCTGCAACTTTGGTGAAAAAAAAAAAACAAAAATCAAACCAAACCAAACCAAACCAAAAAAATCCAAACAAAACCACAAGTAACAAAAATAACAAAAAACCAAAAAAGAAGGTGTGTGTGCAGACCATTACACACACTTCGAATCTCTGCAATTGGACTGTAAGGCCGACTAACAATCTCTCAAAGCTCCCGGAAACCACATCCGAGAACAGCAGAAGAAAAAAAGGGAGTAGAAACACACTTTTTAAGTTGATTCATGGTAGAAGGGCAGCAGCAGCAAGCTCAGAGAAAGGTCATTGCTTATCCTTAACTCTCATTACCACCGCCATCCGAGCTTTGTCTTCCTCTATCTCCCTCTTTCCGTCTCTCTTGCTAGATGGTGCCCTGGTGAGGTTGCGACCAGTTTGGTTTTCCTGGTTTTTGTCTTGACCTGGGACGGGTCCCAGACTGGACGGCGCTTGGGCTGTCCCCAACCCAAATGCCGAGAGAGCATGAGAGTAGGAGATTTGCTCAAGTTGGAAAGGTGGTGTCAGTGCTCATCGACATTGCCTTTGTGGCCTCCTGGGACACACTTTTGTCGTCTGCAATTCCTTTCTTTCTCGCCTCTTCTTCTTCTGCTTCTTTTCTTTCATCTTTTATTTAGGACCCTGATTCTACGTGTGTACTTTTGGCGAAGTCCATTTTAATGCTACCAGAGTGGCTAGTTTTCAGCCACAATCAGTTGGGAAAGATGAACTTTTATTTTATTTTTGCTCTATTTTCTTTTCCATCATCATACATGGAAAGAGGCACAATCTGGCATTGTGTCCATCGACTGAAGTCTGAACATGCTGTTACTCATTCATTTCCATTGAATGTTGTTAAAGTGCGAACATAATCCAGTCAAAATAAAGACAGAGGTAAAGAAAGAAAAGAGAGGAGGACAAGCTTATATAAAGATGTCACATTGCGTACTTCCCACAAGTCACAGTCGAGATTGTGCAAGGATCTTCAAATGCATTCATGCGCTTATTGTGAACGTTAGAAAACGAGTAATTACACAACAATCGTCGTACTGGGTTCTGATGCAAGCATCATGGGTGGAATTATTCTCACTTTCTCGGATGAATTCACTTGAATTAGCAGAAAGACTGATGCAAAAGGTGTCCAGTGACTAATGTCCACTACTACGTCTTCATCTGCATGTTATAACAGAATTGGGTGGGTTATGGAGGAGAAGGCAACTTAACATGGATCTCAAGCAATTCAAGTCTCCAAACTATGCACTCTTAATGTATTTGGCTCGGTGAAAAGAGTGTCAAACTTGGTCGATGGAAGTTGTGCTGGTGTGCTTTGGATCATTGTCGAAGGATTCTACTTTTATTAGAATGCACTAGAAAATCATTGCGACGTTTTCCAACGTGAGTCGCAAATAGGGCATATCCTTCGATGATTGGCACTACAAGCACTTGTTTTACCGGATATGGGTTAATTCTGAGAATAAATACCACGGGGTTACTTGCCTTTCAATAAATAGAATACTCTGAAAATTTCCTTCATTTACCAACTTTCGATGCGAAATGCTTATCCAAGAGCGCCGTTTAATGACGTATATTATAAGAGTCTAGACCGATGCATTAAAAGCTTCCTCTTTCGATCATGTCATTAACGTTGATTATGTCCTAAGAATCTTCAACACGATGGCCATTGTGCCTTTCGATTGTTATGGATCATGCCCTAAACAAGATAATGCAATAAGATTCAAGTTGATTTCAGATTCCATTATCATTTTCTAGGAAAGTATAGAAAGTATATTTCAAAACATTGATAAACATAAACCTTTCTCATGTAAGTATGTATCAACACACACCTAGCACCGCGCAGTTATGATGTGACACTAAAAACCTACAAAGTACCCACTTAAAAGTTTTCGTGTTTTTTTTTTCATTTTTTGATTGTTTTTCAAAATGGTGTCAGTTCCAATACGCTAAGCCTGAAGAAAAGTTTGTCTCATTCTGTCTTTGGGGAATGATCGAAACCCTACTTTTCAAGAGTTCAGGTTGAGAGAGAGAGCATGATCGAGTTGAAGCTAGTTCAAGGCAGCAAGGGGCCTGCATCGGAGCAATCAACTCTCGCAATCGGAAAATCAGTCCAGCAAAATATAGCCAAGCAATGGAATCTTACATGCACAGAAACAACGTACCATGCAAGGGTCTCTGTACAGTAGAAGCCCGCGTGATTTGTCGATTCGTAACACTATATTTTATGAAGTTTGTTTTTATAGCGCAATGCATGCAGGACAGAGCGCTGTTTTATCCCCCAAAGGAGAGTCCATCAATCTTAGGACTGGGATATATATATATATATATATATACTCGGGGCTGGCAGTTAGACTTAGCTTTACTGACAAGGATACAAAAAGTTGCTAAAGCGGTAAGGTGCTTTAGCAGCCCCACATTCTGTGGATAGTATATCAACCCAGACATGGAGTGCGATCGATGGATCAAGACAATCGGTGGGGGCGGCATAGCTGTGATTCCCCCCCTACGAGGAATCATAGGGCGTTCCAGAGTTGGGCACACCACCATCTGGTTGCACACGCACGCTTTCCCCCCTCGTTTTCACAAAGTTTCAGTTGGGTGAAGACGGAATGTGACAACGACGAAGGAGAAGGAGAAGAAGAAGATGAGTGATAAGAAAAGAAAACGGAAAGAAAAAGAAGAGCATGTGCTCAGTGAGAACAGATATAAAAAGTGGCAACCGATCTTGACGTATGCTGTTGCCTCAGCCGGACATGGGATTGTGCAATCATGTTATCTTTTTCCGGGTACTTAATTCAGATGCTATGTGCATCGTATGTTGCTCTGCTACTTGCGGCTGTCTATGGAAGTGTCGTAATGGAGATGAAAATAGTTTGATAATTCGAGGTGGGGAGAGACGAAAGCACAGGACTATAGTTAAGCGGTGGTACAAGAGAGTCCTTTAGGTAGAAAAGGAATATCAGAGGATTTAACTATAACATTGGTGATGAGGTGAGCAGAACGAACTGCGGGTGAGTCTATCACAAATAGCTAATCACTCAAGCAAGAGATTCCATGCGACCCACATCAATCAGTACATTAAAAAGGGTGCGGAAAATGACATCATTTTCCTGGTTGCATTGTTACTTAATTGACTTTGGGGTTGGGATTGAAGACAACTCATTTTACCAGGTTATCTGGTTCATATTGTACGCCGAAAGAAGCACGGCACATGTAATATGCACCGGTGATTCATTTCGGTACATGCAAACGCGTACACAGTGCTGGAAAGCATGAACTGTTTGTTTTGTGAATATTTATTTCCTTTGTTGTGTTACCTGGGGTTGTCATCCCCGCCCAGCGATTTACCATGTACTGCAGTCGGAGGAGGCTCATGCCCAGACGAAGGAATTATGGACCGTGTCAGATGGTTCTGTCCACTCTGGATGTCACTGAGTGTGCAACTTGGGTTCCATTTACGCCGCTCTTCACTCATGAAAGTTCTGAACGGCTTTCTTCTCCTGCATGAAGACCTGGCCCCTGGAGACTCGTTCAGAACAGAATTTGAGTATCACTTAATAACACAAACGTTCAGCTGTTATGTTCTGTTGGGGTGTGGTACAATGATGGCAACACCGATAACTCCAAGCTCAAAAAAGGAGTTGCTGAAACGAATCACACACCACAGCTTCGCATTGAGTTCAAATGTTGGATCAGGACGCACGCTTCAATTCTGGCTATCTGGTCCTGTGAACGGTGCTGACCTGTCCGGAATCTTTGAGATTGACTCGCAACGCTTTGAGTGAGCGATTGTCGCGATGACTATGCTAGTCAGTGAGTTCTTTGATTCAGAACTTTGACATCCTTTCTCTGCAACGTCAAAAGAATCCTACTTGCACGTGAATCCAGAATGAGTGGCAACCTTTCTGACAAACACAAACAACTGGAATAGTCAAAACCTCACAATTATGTGGTAGGCGAGCTGCCTTAATCTCGATTGCGGACTCATGGACACGCTTTTCATTAGGAGTCGGAGGATCCACGTGTTCGAAAAAGGCCGTTCCTAAATAAAGGTCTTACGTCTGTCAGCAACTTTAACGACCTTGATTTTAACCAGTCATTTACAGCAGTCAACTTCAATGCCACACGGTAAGTAAAACTGGTGGCATGCAAATCATAACAGGGAAGACGACATTAGTTTTCAGAGGAGAAATAAACCAACACAATGAACACATTCATGTAAGACTGAATATGATAACATCCGCTGTGCCTACTATGTGCAAAGAACTGGAGGTCCATCATCAAAGAGAGTAACCCATCTAAGACGCTCGGAGCTAGAATTGCGATTACGAACAATCAGTCCGCCGTGCATACAACGAACACAACCAACACGATGTGCTCACCAACTTAAGTATACTTAAGCATCATAAATCGCCGAAGATTGACATGAAAGCTCATCTTTCCACTTCCGCCGAGTATCCTCACCGCTCGATTCTTCCCTTTCCTGCTTAACGCACACAATTAATTGAACTACCCATTTGAAGAGAAAATCCAGCCATAGCTCGCACAAGTGGCTGGTGATGACACTCTTGATTCCTTAAAGCCAGGTTAGATTGTGTGAAAAAACAGATGATCGTTCTTTCGAATGAGCAGACGGCCTCAGATTAAAAGCTTCGAACCTCGTCGATTCATTTACACCGAACACTATTGCAGCATTGTATTACAGATCGATGAAAAACTGCTCAGACGAATTGCTAGTCAGAGCACGGACCCGACGTTGGGTGAGTACCCATGCTCCATCTTCCTTTCGAGAAAAACATTCTGAGTTGTGCAAAGAATAAAGAAAAAAAAAAAAAAAAAAAGTCAGCTAGCAAAATAACGCGCCGTTGTCTGCAAATCTTCGTTTGCAACTGTCGGTATGGTCGACTTCGGAAGACAGAGCAGTGGAGGGCTTCGCGGTCTTTTTCCGGCGTTGGCTTTGGTTGATTCATTGGAGATTTTTGTGCATGAAACAATTGTGAGAGTTCTAGTCAAACTTCTAGTCAGAGTTTTGTATACTTCATCAACAAGACAAGGTCCACAAAGCCGTCAGGAGTAGAGTTTTTCAAGGAGATATGATGTAGTATTATTCTGATGTAAACATTTATAATTTTGCATGTACATATTCTAGTGGAAACTGGTGCTATTGCCAGGAAAAAACATTGTAAATTAAGTGTTGTAATTTTTTTTTTGTTTGAAGCTTCATATGAAGTGAAATTCCATAGTGCATGCAGTTCCATTATGTTTCATGCCATTTCACATTGTAGTGCATCCAAGCTCTATGCCTAGTGATCTTGCAATAAATTCTTGGCAATTTGCAGCAACAACATGCAAATTTTGATCTTTGATTGTTTGATGATCTTCTAGGCATAGAGCTTGGATGCACCACAATTTTGATCTTTGATTGTTTGATGTTGGAAGAAGGTGGATAATTATGAATAGGCTTTTTAAATAGCAAGATACATAAGACCAAATGTAATAGACTTCTTGACATACAAATCAAGCAGCAATAATAGAGGCCTGTATAGTGGTGCCTTTGCTCCATTGTTTTTTTAATTACATGCTAGAAACCACAATTATACTTCAACCAAACTTGAGTATCAATAATTGAATGCCCTTTTATAACAACATAGCCTTGCGAAAAGACAAATGATTAGATACTTTAGAGAAGGTCAAGCAATGTAGTATTCTTGTATTTGGATAGATGAAGCATTGGATGTGAGAATTTATTGTGTATATACAAGTAGAAAATAATAAGGAAGAACACTAAAAAAGTAGAAGTTAATAGGAAAATAAGAAATGATCCACTTAGGGTATTGCGTTAAAAATATATAAGTATTGCTTTAAGAACTATATATATATATAATTAGATAATTATGGTTTTAGATTATATATTAAAAAATATTTATTAAGTATCTTATTGAATATCTCTACTTATTTAAAAATAATATTAATAAATTTAATTTAATAATTAAATTTATCTTTGATCAATTTTATTAAATTAAAGTTTAATTACATATTGAATAAGAATGTAGTTATTTTGTTTTGACTTACTCAAAATTTATAGCTCAGTAGAAGTAAATCTGCATTTTTTAATCAAATTTAATAAAATTCTCAAAGAATTTAACAATACAAATAATCTTACTATACGTGTGATACATAAATTACGTAATATTCTTAGTAAATTTTAACTTATACTTATAATATAAATAATATTATTTTAGCTTATCCTCATTTAATGATAAAAAATACACAAATTCTGGCTTAATAAATACTTAGTAAAAATATACTTTTCTTGCTTTTTTTAGAAGATTAAATTTATCTGAATGATAAATAATAATTTTATTTGATGAATTTTAAGATTTCTTATAAAATATATTAAAAGATAGTATGTTGTGTAGAAATCTTAATTTTTATTTGTAAGCTGGACAATGAGGCTTAACTTCAAAAAATTGTGTTTCTTTTTGTACAATATCTTATTGAACTACTATTGTCAATCGTTAATTTGATGCTTTATATACATAAATATATATATATATATATATATATATATATATTTATTTATTTATTCTTTTATTTAAGAAAAAATGATAATATTTATTTTTTTTGTTAATAGTAACAAAATAAAATTAAACTAATTTTAGAAGTACTAAAAAGCTGTATGTATTTATGTATCAAAACAATATTTCTTATATTTACTTCTAATTCAAAAAAGAATGTAAATTATTTCCAAACATGTATTAAAAAAATAGATGTATCATTTATTCTTAATTATTTTTTAAATATATATTTATTAATATTTTAATATTTTACGAATTACATCTAAGTCATAGATATAAATATTCATACATACAAATATGAACATAGAATACATAATTTTCAAACAAAAATATTATACCATAAAGACTATATGATATCCTGTATTATTTATCTTGATTTATCATATCCTGTATTATTTATCTTGATTTATCATATCCTGTATTATTTTTGAAACTAATCAATTATTTTCAGATTGCAAATTTTGTTTCAAATATAATAATAGATAAAAATATGCACATATGAAAAATCATTCACAATTAAATTCAATTAAGGCATTTCTCATCTAACATGAGTATAAATATTTGCATGAAAGGATAAAACATTATTAATGAATCAATATTTAGCTCTATAAATTAAAAAAACAGAATCTTAACATTTCAATATATTTAAATATTAAATTTTTGTATTTTATATTTATTCTCAAGAGGTCTTTATAACTAAAAGAGAAAGTAAAGAATTACAAATTTTAAACACTTTAATTGGCTAATTTAAGAAACCTCATTTAGATAGTTTTATACTTAGTTAAGTTAGATTAAAGAAAAGAGTAAGAAAAGGTATAATATATTTCTTACTTGATTGTGTTAATAGCAATTATCTTCCAAAATTTACAACAAGCTCACTTTAGGAAATAGATTTTATTAAACTTAATGAAGCAATTTTACAATGTGCTAAAAATAATCATTACAAACATAATATATTTTAAATAACTTTAGACTCTAAATATGAATTTATAAATTTAGAGTCTTATAAAAGAATCATTTCATATGTTTTTTTGTTTACCTTATACTATCTCTAAAAGCTACGTTTTCTAAAAAAAATAATTGTCTTTACAATAGCAAGCCTTTTTGAGGCAATCGTTTTATAAACTTTAAGAGAAGGCTTCTTAGTATAAAATATATGATAAAATGGTTCAATTTTGAATTTCAACATTTTTTATTTTTTATTTTTATTTTTTTTTCAAACATCATTTACAACAACTACTACAATAATAACCATATGCAAACAACTACCTCTAAAAGTGTCAATCACATGTTTGCATAAAAAAACATGAAAATCCTCTGCAAATAATTCATGAGAAGCAATGGTAGGCTCAACTACACGAGGTTCTGCAGGTACAAATAAAAGATTTAAGGTGTGTGGGTCAGGTTGGCAGACCAGACTTCCAGTACAAGGGAAACGAAGACTCAGACGAAGTCTCGGACTGCAAGACCCGGGGGTGGGGGGGAGGGGGTCTTGGGAACCTGGACCGGAGAAGGAGAAGAAGGATCCAGCGATAGGGATGAAGCGAGAGAGGTGTTGGTGGTGACAATCCAGATCAATCACAGTATCGACGCGGTGATTGAAGGGAAAGACCCTCCATCTCCATGTGTTGCTGAGGCCACAAGTTATTCTTGTCGGCTTAGTTTGCCTTGGTCCCTACATCTCGTGTGAGAGTGTGAGAGAGTGTGAGAGAGTGTAGTGTGCGTGTTTGTGTGTGTGTAGAGGGTGTGGCAGCGAACTGTTAGGGCTTGGTTGCGGAGACGCGCGGTAGGAGGCGAAAGGTCGTTGAGAGGGAATTGTCCGGGCGAGACAAGAGTTTCCAGCCTCAAAGGAGTTCGGAGACAGACTTTGAGGATTTTTCTTCTTGTTTTTTGGGTTTTTTTGTCTCGAAGGATTCGGTCGGTAATTTAGTAGTTATGGAGGATATTTGTGAGATATGCGCTGAGCCTTTGGAATGGTTGGCGTATGGGCCATGTGGGCACCGTGATGCTTGTTACGAGTGCAATTTGAAGGGGCGGTTGTTGAGTCAGACCAAGGAGTGTTTCTTTTGCAAACAGGAATGCCCTAGTGTTTTTGTTACCAAGGTGGGTGTTCAGATCATCAAGGAACTGAAATCTTTCAATTTAGGGTTTTAGTTGGTATTGTGTTGATGAGCAGGGTGTTGATGTGAAATGCATTGGTGTGAAATCTGACCGTGTTTCGGTTCTGCACACACAGGCACTAGGGAATTTCACTAAGGTGGTGACGTCATTCAGCGATTTGGAAGATCAGCTCCGTCGGAAAGAAAACACTGACAATGAACTTTATTATGAGGACAGCGTTCAAGCTTATGTTGACAACGCGGAAGTCTATGAGAAGATCAAAGCTATGTGCAGGCTTTCGTGTAGTAAATGCGAAGCGAGGGAATTGTCCGGGCCAGATGAGTCATTACCCAAGGGTGCCGTTAAAAAGGGCCATGTGTTCAGGAGCATCGATTCGCTTCGAGATCATCTTTCCAAGGCGCACCATCTGGAAATGTGTAATCTGTGCTTGAATAACAGAAAGGTATGAATGTAAGTTGAATTTTGGTTCGAGCTTGGGTTTTATATAATCTTTCGCATTCAGACTATCGCCCAGTATCACATTGCTCCATGCCCCGATTCTTTGTGAGTAATGAGAGTACCTCTCAGGTTTTCTCGATTTGGAAATACCATCTCACCGTGTTTGCTCAGATCGTGGACACTTGGGGTTTTCCTTATAATTGTAAAAATAGATGTCAGAGGTGCTTTTAAAAGCTCTGCTGGGCATATTTTGAACACCCAGAATCCTGACAGGATGGTCGATCACTGCTACTGTATACATTTTCAAACAGTGTGGTAGGGGTTTTCTTAACTTGACTGTACATGGTCAGGGTACACCTAAGATTCTTCGGGTGTGCCTTCTACACTGAAACGTTGCCGCCATGCTGATTGTGTGAAGATTTACTAGCATTTTCTTCTGGTTTTTAGCTTTACATACATGTTGGGTGTCGTGTTGATCTAGGAGTTATTAACTAAGCAACGTCTATTTACAAAAAGTCAGCTAAGACGGCACGAAGAGAGAGGTAACTCCGAAGCGGATGGAACAGTAGAGGAGAGAGGGGGCTTCTCTGGTCACCCGATGTGTGAGTTTTGTAAGAAGCGGTTTTACGACGAGAATGACCTGTACCATCACATGTCCGTAGAGCATTTCACTTGTCACCTGTGCCAACGGTACGTAGTTCAGCCTTTGCCTTGCTGATAGATTATGCAATGTGAGTATGCTCTCGATGTTTGAAAGAAAGAGGTTTAATGACTAACCTTGCATATTGTTCTGTTCAGGGCTAGGCCAGGTCGTTTTGAGTATTATAGTAGCTATGAGGACCTCGAGGTATATATATTTCACCCTCAATCATTCCAGATGGATAATGAATAGTGCCCCTAATTTTTTTCCTTTGTAGTGGATGCACCCGACGAGGAGCTTTTTCTTGTTTTGAATTGCGAGCTCTGCATGAAGTGTTAATGTGTGATTCGCTCATATTCGTTCTTGATCCTCAGCTGACGATAGTCCTTGTGTTGGATGAGTAAACAGAAACATTTTCGGAAGAAGCATGCGTTGTGTGAGCATCCGGACTGTTTGACCAAGAAGTTTGTAGTGTTTGTAAGCGATTCAGAATTGAAGGTGCGTTTCGGTCCATACCATACTCCGGCTTTTAAAAATAAAAAATAAAAATCTCGCAAATGGTTGTTTGAGTTGGACGGCTGCACCTGCCGCATCATAAGCTGATTTTTTGTTTATCTGGAATTGCTCTTCTGCTGCAGCGTCACACTGCTATCGCACACGGAGATAATATGACCCGTTCTCAACGAAATGCTGTTCTTCAGGTAAAGTTCTTTGGTCTACACTGTCTTCTCTTTTTTTAATTACTTGTGAGAAATTGCATACCTGTTTAGGATGTTGTGCTTTGTGTGCAAAGACAGTACTTTAAGCAAAGTCAAACGACCTATTTTAGGTTGATAAAGTCAAAATTTGGACTGGCACTCCTTGATTCCTTATATTTTAGAACCTAGACATGGCCGGGTGGTTGTAGATTGACAAGAAACAGCGCCTGCTCTGGACTCATGACGAGGCTTGTGGTTGACGAAGGAAATTGGAGTTATTTTCTTGTTTCATTAAACGTGCGATGAAAGGGTTTTGTGGGGTTTATTGCATTGAAAAGGCCTCCTCGAATGTTTTACGGACACGTTTGGAACGGCTTACCTGAACCTGCTCCTTTCATATTGTAGGTTCCAGTTGCTCTCGAGTTTCGTAGGCAAGGACATGAAGGTAGAGATGGTGGTAGGAGTGGTGGCAGCCGCTATGGATATGGGCGCGGTAGAGGGCGAAGAGAAAACGTTCAGACCGAGTCAAATGGCATAGACGCAGCTGAGCGAGCTAGCATTGATCAATCAATGTTGGATGAGGCATACCGGGAGTCGGCAGCAATGACTGCAAGCGTTGGTGGAGGAGGAGGAGGAGGAGGAGGAGGAGGAGCAGCGGAAACTAGCACGGCCAGTGGAGAAACACGCGAAGGCCCGAACTCGTTTGCTGCACTTGAAAGTGAAGTAGTGGAATCAGGGCCTCCACCTCCTTCACGATATGCCAGCGCAGTATCAGGAAGCGGTCCTTCTACATTAGCGGAAACTGCATTTCCTCCTCTTCCCGGAGCTTCTGGAGGAAGTGGTACTGGAAAGCATAAGCAGAGGAAGCAAAACGCTCCAGCATCTATGGCTTCCCTTTTGGGTGGTGGCGGAGGAAGAGGTGGAGCTGTGAGAGTTTTGAACACGTCAGGATCAAGAGTGTCTGCTGGATCCAGTTCTCGGCCTCCTGTTGGTAGCGGAGAGAGTAGAGTGGGAGGTTGGACCAGCAGTATTACGCATCCATCCCCGGCTAACAGTGACCGGGTACCCGGAAGTTGGACAAGTGTTAGTCCTCATCGGAAGTCTCAGGTCGGAGGGAGTAGCAACGTTCAAGGTACATCTTTTCCATCTTTGCCGCTTGCAACACCCTCGGCCCCTGCAATACCTCCAGCTGCAGCTGCCGGTCGTAATGCCGTAGATCGGGTAATTGGGAGCAGTAGAGGTAAGGAGGCATCTGTTTCAGGACGTGAATCACGTGGTGTAGACGTGGTGCACCATCTAAGTAGGGACGAGTTACGCGCAGCCAACAAGGTGTTGATCGAAAGCATTCAAGTTGGACTACAGGGAAACGAACGAGCATTCGCGGATTTCAAGGACGTTTCAGCACGCTTCAGTAAAGGGGAGATGAGCACCTTGGACTACTACGGACATATCATACGGCTAGGTCTTTCTGACGTTGTGCCAGAATTAGGAAGGCTTTGTCCAGATCCCATGAAAGGAAAGGAGTTAATCCAGGCACATGCAGCTCGCCTAGCTCTCGAGCATGCATTTCCTCCGGTTGCAGCCAGCAGTAACTCTGTGTCTCAGGTAGTCAAAAATGGAGGGGCAGCGGGGAAAGGCAAGGCAGTACAAGAAGGCAGCTCACAATCTAGACGAGCATCTCCGCTGCCTAACGAGGAAGTAGAAGTGCTGTCCAAAGACGGTTATCGCACTGGAAAGGGAAAAGCCAGATTAGACGATGGCAATTCTAGCAACTCTGAGGCGTCAGATGGGCCCAGCAAGAGCCGCGGAAAGCCGCAAGTGCTGGTAAAAGCAACGGGAGGTTTGTTGGAGCCGTCAGTTGGCTCTTCGGGTCAGTCCACCAGTTCCGTTCCAGATAAACGGTGGACTTGTAGTGCGTGCACGTTGGAGAATGCAGGAGATTCTCCCGAGTGTGTTATGTGTGGTTCTGATGGCCCTTCTTGGGCTCTGGCTTCGAAGTCAGGGGCAGCAGGCGACAAGCGCAAGAAGAAGCTATCAAAGTTTCAAATACGCCTTGGTGATGGTTCTGCTGCCGCCCTGCTGGACAGAGTGGCGAATCCAAATCCTTGGGGTGTTATTGCTGAAATTGGGAACCCATCTGCTCCTGCTGCGACTGAAGTACGAGCTTTTGGGCGGGGAGCTTGGGCCAACGGTGGTGGTAATCGATTGGCGTCCAGCATCAGAAAGGACTAGATGTATTGATGGTTCTTTGGTAAGTAAGTTGTGGATGATTCTACTCTCTTTGCATGTGGTCTCCATTCGATTGTTTTCAGGAGTTACCGAGATTGCACTTTTTGGGTCCTTGACCATAGGTGCATACATTTTGGACTTGAGCATGGCTTCTTGGTACAAATATTTTGCAGCGGCCCCCGAAGTACACATAGTTACAGGCTACTGAGTGTACCATTGACTTGGGTTATCATTGTAAGTCGTCGATTACGATAGAGCTTTTAGGATATTTCGGTTCCTTATAATCAAGGATATTGAAAGCCGATGTGAAGCATTTCTGGTACTCTAATAGTTGGCTGGGGCTTATGAGGTTTTCGACGCTAGAATTGTATTTAATTCAGTGAATCATCAGTTTCAAGAGTAGAATTGCATTCCCAGAAATAATTTAGCTCTTTGAACAGGAAAGGAATATTAATAACTAGGAACAAAAGAAACCTGAAAGATTTGCTCGAAATTTAAATTCTTGGATGATCGTACAAGATTTTGTCGTCTCATTATTGTATAATTCAAATTGTGAATTGATATTTCTATGAATAATTATTGAGGTATCAAAAGAAATTTACATCATCGTCCAAGTAATAATTGTCATTCAGTGAATCCCATTGGAACATAATACAGAAGAACTGTGATCGTAGCTAGTCGACAAGAGTCAATACCATCAATTTAGAGATCAGAAATATAATGGTGAGGCTTCAATTTTATCATCCATTTTAAAATTGTGATGCTGACTAAAATCCATTTGTATGAAAAAATACAAGAACATTCCACTTAGACTTGCTTATAAAAATCTCTAACCTCATAATTTTGGTATATATTGCAATTCTCAATCTTATGTTTCAAGTAGAGAACCACAAGGTATACATCCCTTGCATACATACTCCTGCAAAAACTTAGTTTTGATTTCAAATGAACTTTTTTATCTTTTTATATTCAACACTGATGAATAATAACAGCAACAAAACAAATTTATTTTTTTTATGTTTTTATTATTCAAAAAACTAATTTTACGAAAATTGGCAAGGACAAAAGAATAAAAGGCTAAGATAACATGGAGCCATAAAATACAAATAGATAAGAGTATATCAAATTTTGGTTTTAAAGTGATAAGAATCATGATTTAAAATCAGAACTAGATATTTTCTGCAAAAGTATGTAAGGGATATCCATGTGGTAAAAAGAGGAAAACCCACTTCACACTTCCCTTTGAATTTAATTCTAAACTTTACAATAAAATCTTGTACAATTCTTGCAAAGTTTATAATCAAAGTACTCTTTAATTTTGTATTTATTATCTTATATTTAAAATGCAACGTTAATTTTCATAATCTACATTATAACATACAATACATTCTTGAAAGATTTAAAAAAAAAAAATCATTCACAATACCCTTGCATACAAAATAAATATGCAATATGAATATCTAAAATAATTAAGTGACAGATATTACTCTTCACTGTTGTAACTTTTTTATTATTAATCAGGGTAAAGTATGATCTTTGTGTTTTAATTGAATCAAATTCATATAAATTATATTTTTTAAAAAATTATTGTCCAGACCATACAATGGTTGTGAAACTGATTTCAAAAAAGATTTCAGTCTACAATAAAGTTAACAGAAAAGTTTTTCTTTTCAAATTTGTTAAATTTTGTATTAATATAATAGAATACCAAATAACATAGTTATTGATAATAATAATATATGGCATGTATCAACTCAAGAAAAATACCATTTTTATAATAAGATCCAATTTGATTTTATAAATTTTTAATATTAAAATTTTTAAATATATATATTTTAAATCTGTAACTTTTCTACTTACAAAATAACATTAGAATTAAATATTCCACAAGGTGCTAATGTACTACTTTTTATTATTGATTGACATCTTGAATAATTATAGAAATTTTTAAAATGATAAGAATTTGATTTAATTTAATTTAATTTTTTTTTGAAAAATTCAAATTTACAAATCAAATCAAATTACCAAATTATATATATATATATATATATATATATAGAAAGAATATTACTAATTTGACCACAATTGTTTTTCTTGTCACCACATGTTATGGATACACATATTTATTCTAATAGTTATCTAGACAATATGAATACATAGAAATAGATAAAAGTAGATTAATTTTATAATATCTTGCAGAAAAGCTTTCTATAAGCTTTATAGATGTAGTTTCACCTTTATACATATCTAAGGATGATTGGTAGGTTGAACACTTGGCCAACGAGTCAGCTATATATCATACATATTGGTAGCTTGTAATACAAGCTAACCACGTAATGCATGTTGTCATGCTAAAAAGTAGCATTATATGTAAAAATAATATAAAATATTATAAAATTTTGAAATGTAATTAAAAATAAAATAAAATAACAATAACAATAACAATAAAAAGCAAATACAATAAAATATTTATCTAATTTTTTAAAGTATATAGTTTAAGTTTTGTAATTAAAGATAGTAGTTGTAGGATTTATTAGAAAAATATTTAGGGAGGCTTTGGAATCAAAAAGTATAATATTTTGAATTCTAAACCATCCCATGTAGATAGATAAGATGAGTGAAAAAAGACTTCATTTCTATTGGTTGAAAGTCATGCCCAATAGGCTTCAAGTTGTTATTTGGGACCACACTAGAGTTTGAAACCACTTTAGGATGATCTATTTGAGGCAAGGTGGACCATTCAAGGAAAGACAATGCATTCAAAGTTTGGAGGTTGGATTCAAAAAGTTTGTGTTTTGGACTAGAATTTGGGAAAAAGAAATGGATGATTTGGAATTTTAATGAGAGAATTACAATTATTTGAAGTTAGGATGTGATTTTGATATATACGATTAGTCTTTTAAGCATGTAGAGACTTATAGAAAAGCTTTGAAGAATTGAAAAGTGAGGTTTGAAAGTTGATTTGAAGAATTACATTTTATGTAAAAACATTAATATATTTCAATTTAGAAGAAAGGAGAGAAAATTATTGGAAGTTAGTGTTTAAAATTGGAGTTTGTAAGTGAGTTGTTTTTAATGGAGGTATTAGTTTTTGCCATATCTTGAGTTTTTGGACGAATTTTTGTCTCAAAATTTCTATAAATATATATGATTATGTTAAAAAGTTGTACATAAAAAATTCTTGATGTTTGAGCATTAGGTTTTGAGATATGAAGGTCTTAGTGTAGAAGTGCTTAGAAATTGATATGTTTAGCATTTGCTAGTAATTAGGTGATATCCAAAGACTTATAATGAATTTATGGTTGAATTTTTGTATAGAGGTAGTTAAGGATATAACTTAACTTTTAGAGAATTTTGAATCTAATTAGACAATTAGATTAAAAATTAATAAATGATATATATATATATATATATATATATATATATATATATATATAAAGAATCTTTATAAGAATAGATATGAATTTATGATATCTATGATATTTAGAAATTTTCTTGTCTTTTGGCAATAGCCATTCTATTATTTTTTTGAATATACATATTTACTTATTTCTATTTTGTCATATTTCTTTGAAAACAGTCTCATTTTTTTTATTTGTGTTTATAAAATTCTTATGCTTGATACATTGATAAGAATAGACTTACAATATTAGTCTTTTATCTTGAAAAGACATAAGCATATTAAAAATTATGGATTATCTTTTTTTAAATTGATATTTTTCTAAATGTGTTTTTATATTTTTAAGTCCTCTCTTCTACTTGTCTTGAGCAATACTATATATATATATATATATAATATCATTTTTTTTCTAGTATTATCATGACAGAGCTTCTTGAAATAAAGAATGTAATAGTCCAAATGAAAGAACAATTTGGAGAGTTAATGCTTGTAATGCATCAACTCAATTTATTACCATAAAGAGCAGTAAGATTGGTAAGAAATGGAGATAATTGGAGTTGCTTTAATATTTGCTCCAAATTATATTATTTTTTCTACAGTGGTATATTTTTTCAAGTATTAGAGAACTAAAAGTTACCATAAATAAGAAATTTGATGGTACAAAATCAAAGGTTTGAAAATTCATTAATCAAGTATAATTAGTGATTGAACTTCAATTCCAAAGCTATCCAACTCTAGGATCACAAGTCAAATTTATTTCTTGTTATAAAAAATACGAGGCTCAGTAAAGATTGTATTCTATCTTTTATTATTATTTTTAGTTTTTATATATGTATAGCATTAAAAAATCAACAATCAATAAATTCAATTCAAAAACTTTTATTTTTTGATTTTTTTTATCTTTTTAATAATATAAAAAATACATAAATTTAGGCTACTATGAATAAGTTATGATAGTTTAAAGATAGAATATAAATAGTAAAAATATTAAGTGAATAATTTTTATCTCAAGAATAACTTATTAAAAGATCAAGAATTTGAGTCTCACCAAGGCTCATAAGTAGTGTATATGGATGTCTTAGAGAGGCCACAAGACCTTAGTCTTATCTTCTTGACTACATTAAAGATGCTACAATTCATAAAAAATTTGCACATCTCTTCTTATAATGACTAGATTAGTTGCTAGTCCTTTTCTATGAATAAAACTAATAGTTTTATATTTTTTACTGCATAATAGAGTTTAATAATATCTAATTACCCTAAAAACCTTGTATGACCTTCAAATCTTGTTGCATTTCTTCATAATGGTTGTTAAGGTAATAAAACTTATTTTTACCAAAATTTTAAAAATTGCTCTAAATTTTTTTAATTTTATTGAATAGATTCTAAATAAATTTTAATTTTTTTATAATATTAATATCAATTTAAGACTATATTTTTCTACCTTGGTGATTTTTTGTAATAATATTATTAATTTAAAGTAGATATAAATCATGTTTTTTTTATATAGATAATTAAAAAGACATGAATTCTTTTTCATGCTTCTTCTAACTACTATATAATATTTATAAGTTTTTTTATTAATAAAAATATAAATATATGATAAATTTAGATATTTATTATAATAACTAAATATTAATGTTTAAAAATGAGCAAAAATATTAAACCAATTAAGACAATTACTTCTAAGATTTATTAAAAGTATATTTTAATGATTTTTTTAAATAAGACTCTTATATCCTAAAAATACTTTAAATTATAATAAGTAATTAAATAATTAATAAAAAACTAATTCTAATATTTTATATTTAAATAATTAATATTATATTTTTAACAACTTTATCAATTAAAATCTATTGATAGAACTTATATGCCTCAGTAATTATTAAATATCAAAATATTCTTTCAACCTTAATATAAAATACTATTGATGGCTAAAAAGACCTTTTAATTACCTTCAAAAGAAATAAAGTTCATAATATATTATAAATTGAATTTATTATATCTTCAACTTCTTTAGCATGTGATTACCACTCATTTTGGAGCTTGCTCCTAAAAAGAGAATACTATCAGTGACATTCTTAATAGTAGTAATTACTTAAATAAGTAGATTTAGGTAGAAATTAATAAAAATAAATAAATTATATAATATCATGAAAAAAAACTTTTCAAAAGTTTTATAAACATTGATTTGATTTTGTACATGTCTATTGGTGATTGGTAGGTTGAAAAGTTAGACAACAAGTTGGCCTCATATTGTATATGTTGACTATTTGTTGTACAAATTGGCCATGTCGTCCACATATAAAAAATTGTCCTGTAAATTAGATATGTATTTTGTAAGTTTGATATATGTCAAAGATCATCTAAAATATTATCTTATAATTTTAATTAAATAGTATGTGTAATGAGGTATAGATAAGCTATTTGTATTATTGATACATAGAGATAGGTAGTTAGAACCATGTTTGAGAAGTTAGAGAAGTTTTTAGAATTGAGGCTAGATTAGTATACTATGTAGAAACTATCATAGAACATTCTAGAAAGAATTTAGAGCAATTATTTAGGGTCTACCATAGAAACTTCTAGAAAGACATTAAGACACTTATCTAAGTTGGATCCATCATAAAGAATATTTTAGAAAGTTCCAAGATGGTTAGGAAAAGTATAAATAGGGCTAGCTAGGGACTTTTGGGCATCTAATCCGATATGACTTTGGATCTTTTCTCTTAGTAAATTTTGGTTTTGCATCTTTTTCTTTAATTTTGTTTTGAACTATTTCTATTTTTTTAATTTATCTTTCATATTATATTTTATTTAATTCTATTCAAATTTGATTCTCATCTATTTTGTCCTGCTTTGTGTTGTGGTTTTATATTATTGTGGATTAAAAAGATCTTAGACTCCCAAGATAGACCAATCTTGTTTTATTAGTATGAGAATGAATGTTAGATTTTTTTTTTTTGGTAGTTTGACATCTAATTCAAGGTCAATTATTATAGTCATATTGAGTACTCTGTTGAGGCCACCACGAGTTACTCTTAAAAAATCAACCAAAAGGTGAGAAGGTATTACAATAGTAGAATTCAACAAGGAAATTATAGTATGAGAGATACGATAGGGCAATCCCAATTAGAGGCTCAAATACAACACCTCTTAGGCTAGATAGCTACTTTGTAAGGGCAAATAAAAGTCTCTAAGATAAGAGAGTCAAAATCTATTAGAATGAAATTGAATAAGCATAGTACATATTTTGAGACTTCAAGGTAAGAAGATATATGTCAATAGCCCTTCAACATGCAACAAAATCTCCAACTATTTGAGGTAAATACCATTGAAGGAATTATATATACAACCAGCTATTTGAGAGATGCAGCTGCTAATTGGTAGTGACATCGAGTTCAAAGCTATGAAGCTCAAGATGGATTTTGTGATTAAAAGAAGTTTGAGATTGAGTTTAGGAATCAATTTTGGTCCATCAATGCGGAGAAGATAGCATACAATGAATTGACAAATCTTATACAACCTAGGTCACTACAAGATTATGTTTCTCCATTTAAATTCATATGTTTCTAAATTGACAATGTTTTAGAGGCACAAATGATGGATTGATTTCTACGAGGTTTTAAAGTGAGGATCTAGCAAGAGTTAGAACTAAGGAATCTACAAACATTTGAAGAAGAAATTAAGATTGTAAAGAAGCTATGTTAGTGGATTTTTGTTGGTTACAAGATGTGGTTAGATTACTATGTCAAAAAGAGGTTGTTTAAAAGGGCTTCTATTAGAATTTATATAACTTTATTTTCTTTTGATAGAAATTTTGAAGTTGATATTATTAGTGATAAATTTTAGATTCACCTTTGTTAGATATTAAGGATCCTTAAAGTCTTATTTTGTTTCTTTTATATGATATTTATGGCATATATTGTGTGAATCTTGTAAAGAAAAGAATTGGAGAGAGATTTTGGTAGCAAAAAGAGAGTTTAGGATATCCATATGGATGAATGGAGATGGATGATAAAAATCTCCATTCCTATTGGCTAAAAATCATGATCGATGGGCTTCAAGGAGATTGCTTGAGGCCATATTAGGAATCAGGGTTACACTTTCGAGCCATTCGAGATTTTGAAGGCTATAGTCAAAAAGTTTAGAATTTTGGCTATGATTTTGGTTCAAATTTTGATACAAATGGAGTTTTTATGAAGGAGATATAGGTGCTCAAAGTCGAGGTATCAATTTTGTATCTACTATCACTCTTTTGGAAATAACATTCGCATATAGAAAACAACAAAGGATCGGCAACTGAGATTAAAGAGAGCACTTCCTTGACTATAGTTTTGGCATACTATTTGATAGATTCCAAGTTAGAATGAAGGATATATTGGAAGTTGAAATTAGTGCTTACAAATCTAAAGGTAGTAAGTGATGTGTTTTACTAGTGGTTGTATTTTGAGCTATATCTTGAGCAATTTGATAAGATTTTGTTTCAAAATTTTCAAGAATGTATATAATTATGTTAATAAACTTTATGTAGAAATTTTTTATCATTTGGATTTTGGATTTGTGAGATATGAAGAAAATAGTACTCACATACTTATGAATTAGGATTTGAAGCACCTACTAGGATTTTTAAGATGCCAAATGATCAGTAGCAAATTTATAATTGAATTTTCTTTAGTAATGCTTAAGGATAAATTCTATATTATCTATAGATTTGATAAAAATAGAATGGTTGAATCAAGAGATATGAATTTCTAAAGTTCAGGAAGAAAAAAATCTTTGCAAAAAAAAAAATGATTTGAAAGGGTTTTATTATAATTTGAGTATTTTATATAAAATAAAGGAGTTTTTTGGAAGTCAAGACTTTATATATATTTTGAAAATGGATATATAGAGCTATAGTTAAATTTTGATGTAAAGATGAATTTTTGAGAGGAGATTATGGATTTTCTTTGGAATTATTGAAAATCTAATTTATCAGCAAATGATTAGTTATGATTTGGTATAACCAAGAATGTTAGGAAATTCTTAGATATTTTAGAAAGCCTTATGTACAAACCTTCTTAAATATAAAAGATTTTACTAATACAATATCTTTTTGATATTATAGTATTTATTTGTCTTCTACTTAAAAGGTTAAATAACTTGTTGGAGCTTGGTCAATAAATTAAAATTAAACTCTCTATATTTAAGTACCTAGTGTATTTCCAAATAGAAAACCATGCAATACAAAAATGTATTTATATAAGATGTGTGAAGGAAAAACCTTGAGGTTGACTGACACCTACATCTTAAGAGAGAGGTTCAAGATAACAAAGCTAAAAAATGATATTATCTTTGGTATGCCATGGTTTTAGGTAGAAAATAAGGAAGTTGATTGGATAGCAAGAACAATCTCCTTTAAAGATGCAAGGTGACTCTTTGTACCTGCACATTAAGTCAAGAGGAAAAATAATCTATAATTAAAGACTTATTTATAGGAATGACCTTTATAAAGATGCAAATATAACATAAGCAACCAATTATCATGGACATATATATTTATCTCAATAATTACTTATATGATTAGGTAGAAATAGATAAATATAGATTAATTTCATAAAGTCTTTTAGAAAAGCTTCTTAGAAGCTTCATAGACATGGTTTTGACTTTAGATGTGTTTGTAGGTTAGAAACTTAACCAACAAGCTAACCATGTATTGGTAGCTTGTGGAACAAGTTAACTCCATGTAGTAGCTTGTAGAACAAGCTAACTATGTGGCGCATACATAGATAACTTGCCTTACAAGTTAAAACAAGTGGCTAGCAAAGTCAATATGTTTTAGAGGTCCTATAAGACATTGCTTTAAAGCTTCTAGTCATAAGTATATATGGAGGCAAGAATGAAGCCTTCTTCACTCTTGTCAATGAAGTTCTAATTTATAGTCTTATTTCAAGACTTTCTAATCTTCTTATTTTTGACAATAGCCATTCTGTCACGGACACAGAATACACACTTGATATCTACCAAGAAGTTCAAGAAGAACTGGCAAGAACTAGATTAATTAGATGAATACAAGAACAACACCAGAGAGGTGAGCTAGAGCTCCAAGAGATGTGTTGTCGAGACTGAAGAACTCTTCAGCCTCGATCCCAATATATACTCCTATTTAGGAAGCTTCTCAAGCAACTTCTACCAACTAAGAAGCTTCTAGAAGGTTTGAGAGACTTGCTTCTAGAAGGTTCTAGAAACTTATCTCTAGAAGTTTCTAAGGACTATGTCCCTAACATCTTCTATCAACTAAGAAGCTTCTAGAAGGTTCTAGAAGCTTGTCTCTAGAAGGTTCTAGAAACTTATCTCTACAAGGTTCTAAGGACTATGTCCCTAACATCACCCCCTCCTTTAGCTTCGAGGTCTCTGAGAAGCAATGTTGTTGTCAATCAGTACCAACGCAAGAAAATGAAGATCTGTCGCATAACGTCTGCTATGAACTCCAACTGTTGTTCACGAGGTAAGTGGTTCATCGGCCCTTGAAGCCAACGGTAGTGGCCCACTCCATCAACTTCTGACCAAGCATGAACTTCCGTGTCTTCATTGTGAAATTGTCCTGAAAATATGCCTTCTGGTTGACCATCGTAAGTAGGCTCGGACTCAAATACAATCACCAGTGATCGGTTACTTGGTATCCTCCGTCGTCGTCGTGGTGTAGATGGTTCTTCATCTCGAGGTTGCCTTCGTGAATTAGTTGATTGAGATAATCTGACTGGCATAGTATCTATCTCTTGGCTATCCATATCAGAAGACCAAACTATGGCTACTGAAAAAATTCTATTTTATCTTAGAGAAAATAACTACATCAGCTACGAATTTTGGTGGTGCTCTCTCTCTTTCTTATATTCTTGGGTGAGCAAGCTTCAGAAAGAAGCTATTGTCGAACCGGCTTAGGTTTATGAGGATGTTATTGATGAAACTCTTGTACCTTTTACGGCGCATTGGTGATATTTTCAGCTGGCTCCTACGTTTGCTCATTAATGTCATAGCCGCACCAATGAACAAGATACTCCAACTTGCCCCACCTTCGTCGAGAATCCAATACCTTTTCAACCTCGTATTCCTCGTGGTTCTCGATCTCAATGCTAGGTGGCGGACATTGCACTCTTCTAGAAAAAGATGACTCTCGATAAGGCTCCAACAAAGAAACATGAAAGACTGGATGTACCTTCATAGAAGCCGGTAATTCCAGACGGTACGCCACTGGATTGATTTGCTTTTGGATGATAAATGGTCCCAATCTTCGATAGTCCAACTTATCACATGGTCGCTTAGTCTTGATATTTCGTCGAAGAAGCCATGCTTTATCTCCAATTTTGAAAGTAGGTGCTTGATTCCGAAATCTATCTGCAGACGCCTTTTAGGATTCTTGAGTGGATTGTAATTGAAGCTTCAACATATTTTGAAGCTCTGATAGTTGTTTCGCAAATCCTTCAACTGCTGGATTATTATTTGTTGATGGACTCAATAAATCAAGCTTTGGATGATACCCATAGTTGGAAAAGAATGGTGTGTATTGAGTCGACGCATGGAGGGTGTTGTTATATGCAAACTCGGCTAGCGGCAGATATGTGGTCCAATCGTCTTGGTAATAGTTGATGCTGCATCGTAAGTATTGTTCCAAGACTTGGTTCACCCGTTCCGTTTGACCGTCAGTTTGAGGATGAAAAGTCGAAGAAAGCTTGATATCCACCTTCAGTATCTCAAAGAGAGATCTCCAAAACTTTGATACGAACTGGGTTCCTCGATCTGATACGATATCATCTGGTAGTCCATGATATCGATACACATTATCAAGAAAGAGCCTTGCTGTGACTTCACTGGATGATGTCTTCTTGCAAGGGATAAAGTGTGTCATTTTTGTAAGCCGATCTACCACGACAAAGATGCTGTCAAATGAGTTCGATGATGGCAGGTCCGTGATGAAGTCCATGGAAATTGAAGACCATGATCGATGTGAAATCGGCAATGGCTGTAGAAGTCCATAAGGGCGATGTCGAGGATTCTTGGATCTTGAACAGATGTCGCAGGAGAGGACAAAATCTTTCACATCCTTCCACATTTGGAGCCACCAAAAATCTCGAGAAATAAGCTCCAAGGTCTTGTTGAATCCAAAATGTCCCGCAGCTGGAAAATCGTGGCGAGATTGAAGAACTCGGAGTCGTGCTAGTCCTTTTGGGATATATAACCGCTCTTCAAAGTATAAAAGATCTCCCTCCATCTTGAACTTGTCGTCATTGGCATGTTGCTTAATATCAATGGCTACTGAATCTTCAATGGTTACAGCACGTACCTGATTCAGGAAGTCAGCATCAATTGGCATAATAGTAGCGCAAAGCTGAAATTGCTCTAGCTTCAACAATGTCGTACATTGTTGATCAAACGATGCTTCTCCAGCCTTTGGTACAAGATACGATCTCCTCGATAAGGCATCAGATAGTCCTTGCTGCTTTCCAGGTCGATAAGTGATAATAAAATCGAACCTAGATAGCAACATACTCCATCGAGCTTGACGTCGATTTAGAACTCGAGCCGACATGAAATACTCCAAATTCTTGTGATCTGTGTATACGATCATTAGATGTGCAGCTCCTTGAAGAAAGTGACGCCATTCTTGGAAAGAATCCACTATAGCAAGAAGTTCCTTATCGTGGATCTCATAATTGATTTCAACAGTAGAGAACTTTCGAGAATAGAATGCAACCGGATGGAGCTTCTTATCTTCTCCCATTTGTGAAAGTACAGCTCCCAAAGCAAAATCCGAAGCATCAGTTTCTAAATAGAAGGCCTTTGTAAAGTCTGGATGTATCAAGATTGGAGTCGTAGTAAATGCGGTCTTCAGGTTTTGAAACGCCTTCTCTACTAGAGGTCCCCATTCCAGCTTATCCTTGCATGTCAACCGAGTGAGAGGAGCAGCAACTTGAGAGTAATTCTTGATAAAGATCCGATAGAAGTTGGCAAAACCAAGAAAGCATTGTACATCTCTAACCGTCTTCGGAATCTCCCAGGACACGATTGCTTCCACCTTCTTGGGATCCATCTTCAAGCCTTCCGTAGTCACAACGAACCCCAGAAACTCCATCTCTATTTGGTGAAATAAACACTTCTCCAACTTGGCATATAGTCCTCGCTCGCGTAGTTTCTCCAATACCAAACGAACGTGTTTTTCATGCACTTCTTCATTTTTGGAGAATATCAAAATATCATCTAAATAGATGACAACAAAATCGTCAAGGTACTCTCGAAAAATGTCATTCATCATATGTTGAAAGACCGCTGGAACATTGGTAAGACCAAAGGGCATGACATTATATTCAAAATGGCCATACCTTGTACAGAACGCTGTCTTCCACTCATCTCCTTTCTTGATTCGTACGAGGTTGTAAGCTCCCCTTAGATCAATTTTTGTAAAGATCCTTGCACGTCCAAGTTGTTCTAAGAGACCAGAAATCAAGGGTAATGGATAACGATTCTTCTTTGTTACCTTGTTGAGGCCTCGAAAGTCCACGCACATCCGCAACGAGCCATCTTTCTTCTTCACAAATAAGATGGGTGCTCCAGCTGACGATTTTGAATGACGGATGAAGTTCTTGGCTAGATTCTCGTCGATGTACTTCCACAACTCCGCCAACTCCATCTGCGATAGATTGTAGATTAGGCCAAAAGATGGTTGTGCTCCTTCCTGTAAGTCTATGGCACAATCACATAGTCTGTGTTCCGGTAGCATGTCGACATTTTTCTTTTGAAACACGTCTTTAAAATCCTTATATTGCTCCGGTATACTTGCTGTCGAGATCTTCTCCCCGGTAGTTGGAGCCGCATAAATGACAAACGGTGTGCCTCCCTTGGACAATCTTATAAATGCTCTTGCTTCAATAAATAAGGATTTCTCTATTTGGGGTTTTCTACTAGGCTTGCTCTTGGGTGGTTTTGTAGGAAAGGTCATCTTCTGCAACTTCCAATCTATGAATGGGTTATGCTTTTTCAACCAGGAAAGACCAAGAATAACAGGATTTGATGGGATTCTAATAATATTAAAAATAATATGACTACTATGGTCCTTAAACGTCACTTCTATAGGTTCTGATTCATGGGTGACACTACCAGACAATAAAGGTCGTCCATCTATGACCTCGACGTGAACAGGTTTGGATTTTTGTACTAAAAGGATCTTATGACGCTTTGCAAATTCTTCGTCTAAAAAACAAGCAGATGCTCCTGAATCTAATAATGCTAAGGTTCTCAGTTTCTGAGGGCCAATAAGCAAAGGGATTGTAAAACAAAGGGCAGGTTGAGCGGAAAGAAAGGAACCTGGTTGTTGTTGCGATATTTCGCTGTCCAGCCGCACGGTTTCTATTGTGGCTAGGCATCCTCGTTTTCCTGAATAAACGCACCCCTAGTCTTGATAATACGTCGATTTTGCTTCTTGGAGGAGTTCCCAACTTTGTGGCCTTCTTCACCACAATACAAGCATAGACCTTCCTCCATACGCCACTTTTTTTCTTCTAGACTAAGAGATTTGATACGTACCGCATTAATTTGCATGTCTTCTACCTCTGAATGTGAATTCACGCTGCATGCCGACATAGTTGGGGTGTGGCGAACTGTATGTTGTCTTGAACGTTGGTCTTGGCGACATTGGAATAGGCGGTTATCGCACTTCACAGCTTGGCTAATAGCTTCGTTGAGCGTTTGCGGATCAGGAAGAGTTAACAGCAAATCCTTCACATCGTCCCTTAAACACCAATAGAATTGACTCATCAACGCTTCTTCGTCCCAATTGATGTCGCATGTTAATTGCCTGAAGTCTGATGCATAGACTGATGTAGAACGCATCCCTTATTGTAGTGAGCGGATCTTTGTTGTAGGCCATTGAACCTTGTCGTGTTCACCAAATGCTTCCGCAAATGCCTCCAAAAAGGTTTCAAAGTTGTTTAGTATGGACGATCGTTTCTCAAGCAAAGGAACAAACCATGATAGAGCTTGCCCTGTAAGTAAGGTTCCAACAAGCCCAATACGTGACTCTTCCGTTGGATAGCGTTCGGGCCGTAAAACTGTTATCAACCTGATTTGGTTGACGAATCCTTAAAACTTGGAATGCGTACCATCGAACTTGTCTGGAAGGCTAACTCGGGGCTCCTTATGTTCTAGAACTAACCGTGCTTGTCGAACCTGAGGCAAAGTTGCTTCTCCAAGTACAAAGTTTGAGGCTGGTGCAACCTAGATTGTGCCATCTCAGATGCTCTATCATTATGAAGCCTTGCCACGACTCCTTCAATCTCTACAGTTCTTTGCGATAACGTAGCGAGGGCATTCATGATAGCATCTAACTTGGACTCTGAACTTTCCGTCATACTAATGTCTTGGCCCCCGACCATTCTAAGAGAAGGACAGAAATGACTCTACAAGAAAACAATATTGGTTTAGAGGAGGGTACTCCACAACCTCTAAAGTGCCTTAAGAACTTCAAAAAAAGGGGTAATCCACTCTCTTCAAGAAGAATAAGACTCCAATATTGTAACAAAAGAGGTATCAGTTTAGAGGAGGGTAATCCGCAACCTCTAAAGTGCTAGTACACTTCCAAGCAGAGGGGTAATCCACACTCTAACAAAGAAGAAACTAGCTCTGATATCTGAGGTGAGTGAAGTCTCGACAAACTGTCACGGATACAGAATACAGACTTGATATCTACCAAGAAGTTCAAGAAGAATTGGCAAGAATCAGATTAATCAGATGAATACAAGAACAACACTAGAGAGGTGAGCTAGAGCTCCAAGAGATGTGTTGTCGAGACTGAAGAACTCTTCAGCCTCGATCCCAATATATACTCCTATTTAGGAAGCTTTTGAAGCAACTTCTACCAACTAAGAAGCTTCTAGAAGGTTCTAAAAACTTATCTCTAGAAGGTTCTAAGGACTATGTCCCTAACATCTTCTACCAACTAAGAAGCTTCTAGAAGGTTCCAGAGACTTGCTTCTAGAAGATTCTAGAAGCTTGTCTCTAGAAGGTTCTAGAAACTTGTCTCTAGAAGGTTCTAGAAACTTGTCTCTAGAAGGTTCTAGAAACTTGTCTCTAGAAGGTTCTAAGGACTATGTCCCTAACACATTCTAGTTAATATTACATTATCTTTAGAGTGACTTTTTAGTTTTCTTGAGTGACACAAGAGTGTATCAAGGATTCTCTTTCTTTGAGATTCATGTCCTTGACAATTTGACAAGAGTAATAACATATTATTTCTATCTTCTTTTAGAAGTAAGTAGATCACTTCACTTCTATTATTGTATTTTAAAGGTTACAGACTACATATCTTTTAAACAAAAAAAATCTTGTTTTGTAACACTGATCTTTTTTTAAAGAAAATGGATTATCCATCTTTGTAGAAATTTTTATCAAAGGTTAAAGATTACCTTCCTCTAATTTAACTTTTTTGGATTTATTTGAGTAGCCTATAGAGGGAAAGATTATGGATGCTACTCCTAGCAAAAGTGAAAATAGATTTGTAACTATTGCAGATCTTCATGATCTTGTTAATACTTTTAGAGTAAAAATTTCACGTATTTCTAACGTAAATCATGGAAGTACTATGCCTATGCCTATGGGAGAAGTTTAGAGAGTATGTGGGAAGAAATTGTGTAATTGAAGGAAGCAAGTAAATCAAGCTTACAACCAAATCTAAAGAATTTTGCTTCTATAAGTACGATGGAAATAAGGATTAGTATGCTTCAAAATTTTGATGGAACAAGATCAAAATTTTGAGGATTTTTGCAACAAGTCAAGCTCTATCTAAGTTTGCACCCTTTTCAATATCTTTATGGATTTACTTAAGTTGGATTCATAGGCGCACTTCTATCACGTAGTACTCTCTCTAGGTTTACATCTTTAATTAAAAAGATTTACGATTTGTTTATGATTTGAATTCATTCCTATAAGTGTTTACGATGACATTTGGAGAAAGTGATCAAGAATGAGTAGCAAAGACCAAACTCTTATCTTTACCACAAGAATCATGATTAACCACCACATATGCTGCTGAAATCCAAAACCTTGCTTGTGATGTGGACTGGAATGACAAAGCACTCATCAATTAATTTCAATATGGATTAAAGGATAGTGTCAAAGATTTGTAATTAATAATGCCAAAAATAAAATCTTTAGAAAAATTTATTGCTTAAGCCATTGCATGTAATAATTGATTATTTGAAAGCCGTTAAGAACAAAGGCTTGACTAAAGAAGAACAAGTCAAGCAATAGCAACAACTTTTAAGTTTTTTGAAATGTATTTATCAAGGCTAGAATTAATACAAATTGATATAATACATTTTAAAACTCTCACAGAGTAGGAAAAGACTCGACGTCACAAAGAAGGTTTGTATTTATATTATGGAGAAGCTAAGCACACCTCTCAACACTATCTAAAGAAGCAATACAATTACAATTTATTGTGAATGATGAAAAAAACTTACAGCCTGCGGCCTTAATCAACTTCGTTGATTGATCAAAATGTTTTTGACTTTGCGACAAGTCTTAGCATTAGTATGAGTTTGATAAATGAGGAGCACAATTACCAAAGAAGTTAATGTATCAAAAAACGAGTTTTTCTAGCTACAATAGGGACTGCGTGGCTGGAATCATGTGAAACAACCTAGTAAAGGTCTTATTCTCTCCTCAAATCTCTCATTATGTTTTACAATAGATTTGCATTTAGGACCTAATAATCACAAAGTCTTTGTCTAATTAGATTCAAGAGCCTCAGCTTGTTTTATAGACAAAGATTTTGTCAAAAATCAAAAAATACCTTTAATCAAATAAACCAAATCTGTACATGTAGAAGTTATAGATGGTTGTTTATTGTCTTCTAGAAATACTATCTATGAGATTGTTCCTTTAGATGTAACAATGAAAGATTATAAAAGCATAGTAGTATTTAATGTAATAAGATTTCTTTCTAATCTGATTATTTTAGGATTATTATAGCCAGAAAAATCTAGTCCTCAAATTGATTGGATTTCTTGTAACCTTAACTTCTTTAGTAGTATATTTCAAGATCAAGTTAGTGAAGTAGAAGTACAAAAGTCTAGTACTTCCAAACCTTTACTAGTAGGTATGAGAGCTTTTATGCATATTGTAAAAGAAGGATTATCTCTTCTTATATATGCTATGTCCATTTTTAATGGTGAAAAAATATCAAGTAGTATTCTTAGCTAATATGAAGAATTCTAAGACATTTTTGAAAAGAAGAATGTAAATATTCTTCTAGAGCATCGACCTTATGATTATTCAATTGATTTATAAGAAGGAACTCAACTACTATTCAGACCAATCTATAGCTTATTACAGAATGAATTGGCTGGATTAAAGTGTACATTGATGAGAACTTAACAAAGAACTTCATATGCCATTCTAAATTCCTAGCCAGAGCTCCTATCTTATTTGTGAAGAAAAAAGATAGATCTCTATAAATGTGTGTGGATTATTGAGGACTCAATAAGATCACCATCAAAAATAGGTATTCTTTGCCTTTGATTTTAGGACTTCTTGACCAACTCAATCAAGGAAAGATCTATACTAAAATAGATCTACGATGAGCATATAATTTACTTTGTATCAAAAAAAGAGATGAATGGAAGACTGCTTTTCGAACTAGATATGGACATTTTGAATATAATGTCATGCTTTTTGGACTCACGAATGCACGAGCCACTTTTCAACATCTTATGAATGATATTTTTTGTGAGTTTCTAGATGATTTTATCATTTGCTATTTAGACAACATTCTAATCTACTCTAAGAACACATAAGAATATGAACTTCATATTCGTTGAGTGTTACAAAAATTTAGAGATGTAGGATTATATACCAAGTTGAAAAAGTGTTTATTCCACACTACTCAAGTTGATTTTTTAGGATATATCATTTTCAACGAAGGCCTTATGATGGATCTCAAGAAGGTCTAAACTATCATAGATTGGAAGATTTCAAGAACATTATGAGATGTGCAATGCTTTTTAGGCTTTGCTAATTACTACCAAATCTTCATCATGAACTTTTTTCAAGTTACAACTCCACTTATACGTTTGACTTATAAAGATAAACTTGAGTGGAATAAAGAAGTAGAAGCATCATTTGATGTTTTAAAGAAGGAATTTACTTATACACCAATCTTATATCTCATCAACTTTTCCAAAGCTTTTTTTTATGGAAATAGATGTGTCAAACTTTGTTGTAGGTGTCGTATTATTTTAAATAGAAATAGATGATAAATTCCACCTAATAGCTTTTCATTCTAAGAAATTTTTAGGAGCCAAAATTAATTATGAGATCTATAAAAAAGAGCTCGTTGTAATTATGGATTCATTTCAAGAATAGCTTCATTATTTAGAAGGCACTTCAAGTCTAGTTACCATATGTATGGATCATAAGAACCTTGAGTACTTGATGTCAACATGTATTTTGAATCATCATCAAGCTCGTTAGAACATGTCTTTATTCAGATTCAATTTCAAGCTCATTTATTGATCCAAAAAAACAAATTGGTCTATCAGATGCCTTTTCTAAATGTTTTTTTTAACTTGCACCAAAAAAAAGAGATGCATCTTTTGATAAAAAAAGAAAAAATTTCTTGAAGCTCAGGCATTTTTATCTTTGAGCAATAAAATCATCATTGACTATTGATTCAACCTTTATCGAGAAAATCCAATTAAATATGTCCTCTAATTCTTTTGTTCATGATATTAAGAATCTTTTTTCTAAGTCTCATAATATTTCAAAGTTCAATTTCAAGAACAACCTTTTCTATTTCAAACGACACCTATATATTCTAGAATAAAAAATATGTCTATGTATTTTTTAAGCACATCATAACTTTCCAACAACAAGATATTTTAGATACAATAAGACTTTAGAGCTTATATCTAAAAAAATTTGGTGGTTACAAATAAGGAAGGCAATAAAAGAATTTGTACAATTATGTGATACTTGTTCAAGATCCAAAACTCTTCACTATCAACCTTATGGACTTCTTCAACCATTACCAATTCTAGAACAACCATGGTCTTTTGTTTCTATGGATTTTATCATGGATCTTCCAATCTCAGGTTTATATGAGTCTATATTCATAACTGTAGATCGCTTCATCAAAATGATATATTTTGTACCATATACAAAATCTATTTTACGTGAAAAAATAGCTAAAGGTTTTTTTTGACAATATCTATCGCTATTATGGATTGCCAAAGGATATTATATTGGATAGAGGGACTCAATTCGTATTGAGATTTTGAAAGACTCTATTCAAGATTCTAAAGGTAGATATAAAGATTTCTTTTACTTTTCATCCTCAAACTGATAGACGAACAAAACAAGTGAATCAAGTTTTAGAGTAGTATTTATGGTATACCATCAACTATCATCAAGATGATTGGACAACACTTTTGCCATTGGCAGAGTTTGCATACAATAATTCGGTACATTCTTCTACTCAATAAATACCTTTCTTTGTAAATTATAATTATCATCCATGACTTGATACTCTTGACTTTTCAAAAGTTGATAATCCTACAGCAAAAGATTTAGCAAATTATTTGTTAGAACTATATGTAATAATGAAGATACAATTAAAAGAAGCTTAAAAATGGCAAAAGACCAACACAGATCTTTATCGTAAGGAATAACCACAATTCAACGTAGGTGACAAGGTATAATTACTTCATCAAAATATCAAGACTACTTGTCCTTGTGATAAGTTAGACTATTATAAGTTGAAACTTTTTTTTATTTGTGAATTAATCAATCATGTTGCTTTTCGATTACATCTATCGAAGTCTATGAAGATCCACCCTGTATTTTACATGTCCTTTCTTGAGCTATATAAGACACTAAATATCTTGGGAAGAAGAAAAATGTCACCTTCTCATATATGAATAGATAATAATCAAGAATTTGAGGTAGAAGAAGTCTTAGATTCTAAGTGGCATTGAAATAAGTTGAAATATCTTATTCATTAGCAGGGATATAATCTTACCAAATGTATATGGGAGCCAACAAAGCATCTTACAAATACAATAAAGAATGTTAAAGCCTTTCATTAGCAACATCCATCAAAACCAAGATAAAAAAATTACAAAGACCCATGAAAGTGTATGATCATTCCTTGTAGAACTTGTTCCTAGAAGAAGGAATAATATCACAAACGTATATATTTAATTCAATAATTACTTATATAATTAGATAGAAATAAGTAAATAAAGATTAATTTCATAAAGACTTTTAGAAAAGCTTCCTATAAGCTTCCTTGAAGCTTTATAGATGCGAGTTTGAGTTTAGATGTGTTTACAAGTTAGAAACTTGGCCAACAAGCTAACCACATGTTGGTAGCTTGCGGAACAAGCTAACTATGTGGCACATACATAGATAACTTATCTTGCAAGTTAAGACATGTGATTAGCAAAGTCAACATATTTTAGAGGTCCTATAAGACATTGCTATGTAGCTTGTAGCTATAAGTATATAAAGAGGTAAGAGTGAAGCCTTCTTCACTCTTGTCAATGCCATTCTAATCCTTAGTCTTCTTCCAAGACTTTCTAGTCTTCTTATTTTTGGCAATAGCCATTTTAATTAATATTACATTACCTTTTGAATGACTTTTTAGTTCTCTTTAATGATACAAGAGTATATTGAGGATTTTCTTTCTTTGGGATTCATGTCTTTGATACAAATATATATAGTGGTTTCAAATCTTGTATTAGTGATAGGAAAGATAATTGAAGGAATAGAATGAGTAGAGCAACTCATACAAAAATATTGGAATGTTTTTCCAACCAACTTACTTAATGGCATGCCTCCTGATCAAGGTGCTTCCTTTCAAATAGAATTATTTCTTGAAGCCAAACTAGTAAGTCGGCCAATTTATCACCTAACACCAAAAGAACTTCAAGAGCTGTAAATAATATTGGATGAGCTCTTTGAAAAGGGCCTCATTTAAGAAAGGACATTACTACAGAGAACACTTGTAGTCTTTGCATCCAAGAAGGATGGTGGATTTTGACTTTGCATCAACTATCAAGGCCTCAATGAATAGACTATTAAGAATCCATGTCCACTTCCATGCGTGGATGAGCTTTTTGATCAATTTTAAGAAGTGACGTTCTTTAGCAAATTAGATCTTTAGAGTGGCTATTGATAGACACCTATCACAAGAGAAGATATATAAAAGATGGCATTTTGTACGTGCTATGGACATTTTGAATGGCTTGTTTTATCTTTTGGCCTCACCAATTCTCTAGCTTCTTTCATATATCACATGAATAAGTTGTTTTGGGAATTTTTGGACAAGTATGTAGTTATTTTCATTGATGATATCTTCATATGTAATAAAATTTGTCAGAAGTATGAGCAACACCTACAAGAAGCACTATATCGATTGCATGATAGTCGCTTCTATTAGAAGTAATGAAAATATAAACTTTGGAAGTTAGAAGTCACCTTTTTGGGGCATGTAGTGTCCTCCAAAGGCATGCATATAGAGCAAGATAATAAGAAAGTAGTAGAAGATTGGCCAACCTTTGAAGATGCTTCTGAAGTCCGCTCATTTTTAGGCCTTGCTAGATATTATTACCATTTTGTTTGGTGATTTATATACATTGTTGTCTTATTGACAAACCTATTTGAGAAAGATGCGTCATTTGAATGGAAACTTGAACAGCAAAGCAACTTTGATAGGTTGAAGGAAGCACTCATTACTGCTCTAATATTGCAACCATATAATTCTAACTTTCTTTGTATACTTGACATTGATGCTTCTAATTTTAATATGGAATAATCCTTTAATAAGACTTTGGTAAGGGCTTTTAATTTGTGGTATATGAATCACGCAAGCTTAGAAGAAAAAAGTACAATTATTCTACACATAATTAAGAATAATTAGCAATTATGTATGCCACAAAGCTATGGCAATACTATCTATTGGAGAAGCAAGTGGTTGTTTGGATTTACCATTGATCTTTGCTACATAATTTGCATCTACAAAATATGAAATCATGACATCATTGTTGGAAAGAACAGTTATAGCTCTTTCATATTCAACTTGAGTATAAGCAAGGGCGATAATATATTGTACTAGAAAGCTTATCTTGGAGACCAAACTTGAAGGCCAAATCAAAAAACAAGGCAGAAGTTGCTACCATTAGTAGTATTATTTCAAACCTAATCAAAGGAGTAGAATGAGAAAAAAAGTTATGCATTGAAATGCTTATTTCGAGATGATTAACAATCGGTTGAAGGTCAATAATATATAATATGAAGCTTATAGTCTTAATAATGACTTACTTTATTTTAAGAAGTGGATTTTGTATACCTGATAACTCTATACTTTAGATATGCATATTTTAAGAAGGACATGATATTCTAATATTTGGACATCTAGGACAAGAGAAGACTCTAGAATGGATCTTAAAGACATGATTTTAGGCTAGTTTGGATTGTATTATTCGAGCTTTTGTGTAATCTTGTAAATCATATTAATATAATAAAGCACGTAATATAGCATCTTTTAGGCTATTATAGCCAATTCTACTACTAATGGTATATTGAGAATAGGTGACTATAGATGTCATTATGTATTTGCCGTAGATGCCTCATAATCACATTACAATTGTTATCTTTGTGGATCGACTTTCAAAGCAACTTCACTTTGCTATAATGTACTTTAATATTAATGCCTTGACACTTGCATGAATCTTCTTTGATATTATCTTTTATTACCATGGATTATCTTGTATCATTGTTTTAGATCAAGATTCAATCTTTACAAGAAGTTTTTGGCAAGTCTTATTCAAGCTACTAAGTATATGACTTGTCATGTCTATGTCCTTTTATTTCCAAATAGATAGACAAACAAAGCATGCAAATTTGACCTTAGAAGATATGTTGCGGGCATTCATTATAGTTCATTATAATAACTAGGATGAATATTTGACATCCTTAGAATTTACTTACAATGATAGTATTCAAGCAGATACTAGTCATTCACTATTTTTCTTTAACATTGGTTTGCATTTGATTATGCTAGTAACTCTCTATTGTTCCAAGAACACCAACAATTCAACAAAAAAGTAGTTTATACAACATATAATGGCCTTACAAGAGGCACGGTTCTACCTCCTTATGCTACAAAATTGACAAAAGCAGTATGCGGATAATCATTGACAATACAAGATCTTCTAAGAGGATAACAAAATATTACTTTTCAACGTCAATTTGCCACTTATTACATCAATCCAAGTCTACAAACTGACACTTCAATAGCTTGGATCTTTATACATTTCTGCAATGATTTTTGATATTGTATATTGCCTTGAGTTTCTGCCACTTATTTTGGTCTATCCAATCTTCTATATTTTGCAATTCAAGGAATTTTATACTAAGCCAAAGCGCTTATGAGATTGACATCAACTACCACCACCACCAATTATAGTTGATGGCCAACAAGAGTATAAAGTGGATAATATTTTGGAGCATTGCTACCTTTGCCATAGTAGTGGATGTCTATAACTTTAGTACAAAGTTCTTTGGAAAGATTATTCTATCCATAATACAACATAGAAACTTGCACAAAATCTCACCTATTGCCAAGTAAAAAATTTGAAAATATTATCGAGAGCAAAACAAAAACATTTCATATTGGTGGAAGAAGATTAACTATAATGGCATATAGATAAGATATTTATATTCTTAACATGTACAAATAAATAGTTGGAACTATATTTGAAAAATTATAGAAGTTTTTAGAATTGGAGCTAGGTTAGTAGATCATATAGGAACCACCATGGAACATCCCATAAAGAGCTTAACATAGTTATCTATGAAGGACCTACCATAGAACCTTCTAAAAAGATTTTAAGGCAGTTGTCTAAGTAGAGTCCATCATTAAGAATATTTTAGAAAGTTCCAAGATGGTTAGACAATATATAAATAGGATTCGCTAGGGCCTTTTGGCATTTGGTCAAGTATGGCTTTTAGTAAAGTTTGGTTTTGCATCTTCTTGTTCAATTTTGCTTTGTTCTATTTTTGTTTGTTCAGTTTTGTCTTTCATGTCCTATTCTGTTTAGTTCTATTTAGATTTGGTTGTGATCCATTTTTTCTTACTTTGTGATTTGATTTTATATTATTGTAGATTAAAAGGATCTTAGACTTTCAAGATAGACCAGTCATGTTTCAGTATATATAGTAGTAAGAATGATGTCTTTTTCATTCCTAGTAATTTTTTTTATTTCAAGTCTTATTTCAAGAATCTTTTATGTTCTTATTTTTTTAAAATAACCATTTTATTTTTAATAATATATATATATATATATATATATATATATATTTTGAATAATATCTATTTTTTTAATATCATATTAGTATATTAATTCTTTGATTCTTTATAATTCATGACTTTGATAGCTTTATCATTTGAAGTATATAAACATCATTAAAAATAGAAAAGATTGTTCTTGAATTCAAACTTACAAGTATTATAAAATTAAAAGGATTTTACTTAATATCATACTTAAAACAATCTAAAGACATACTTGATTGAACTTAATTAAGAAAGATTGAATCAACAAGTTCTTTTGATTTTATTACTCAAAGATGAAATTATTGTAGATTCAAAAGAATTATTTGTTTTTGATGATCAGATGCATTTCTTTCTTTAAATGCAAGATAAGATTGTCTTAATAAAATATTTGAAAATTCTTATTGTTTTTTTAGCCAATAAATAATATTAAATATAAATTTTAACAAAGATATGTTCCAAAAAAATTAGTGATAATTCAAAATATATATTAAAATAAAATACTTAAAATTATTATGATCTATACAAATAATCTTTAGATTAGAAATATCTTCTAGATAATAGTACTATTCTTTGAATGAATCTACAATTGTATAAAGTTTTTATTGTAGATTTCTTAGTTGATCTTGCTTGCTAAAAGTTTTTTTAAATAAAAAACTATAAAATAAAGTTTTTATGTACTCTTATTTGTGAAAACATTATACTTGAGAAAAATCATACTTTATTTGTTTCATAATAATAGTTTAAAAAGAAAAATCTAATAGAAAATTGATACTAAAATAAAAAATATCTTTAAAGCTTGAAGTGATGCTTTATTTTTTTGTCTTATTTAAGATTTTTCTTTATAAATTAAATATGCAAATGAAGCTATAATTTTTAAAATATATATTAAATAAAAAGATGGTATTTTTATCTACATATAGAATGTCATCAATAGTTGAAAGGATCTACTAACTACCTTTGTAGAAAACAATAATTAGAGTTTGTTATTAATACCATGCAAAAAGTCTTAGACTTTATTAATTTAATTAATCATTATAAAATTTGTTGCTTAAAAGAAGGAATAATGTAACAAATGTCCATATTATTTATGTAAATAGAAGTAGATATAAACATATTAAAATGAATATATCTTTCTTAAGAAGTTTTTTAGGACTAGATTATATATTTAGACTTTTATAGATATACCATGTGACTATCTAAACTTAGTTTATGAATTTCCTACTTTTGAAAAGTTGTCTTAGAATCTACTCATAACTTAATATTCGGGCCACAAGTCTTATGGTTCCTAAGAATCTTCTATATGACCTTTGCAACTAATATATATATGGAAGCAAGACAAAGGTTATCTTTAGTCTTGTCAACACCTTTCTTATGTTTCAATTTTAATTCAAGACTCTTTAATTTCTTTATATTGGAAAGTAGCTATTTTAATTCTTTTATGTTTCATAAATATATTTTCTCCCTCTTTTCTTTCTTTATTAATAACTCATTAATATATTGTCTTATGGATTTTATCTACATTCATATCTTTGACACCTTCATCCTATTTGTTTAGCTATTAACTTATAAGAAGACTATATAGAAGCCTAGTTATAACTATAAGGCTTACAAATCAAATATCCAAGTTACATGACACTTCTATAATGACTTTTTCAAAGTACAAAATTTCGTGAAGATGTTTATATAGTCACATAATTCACCCACAAATCCAATTTGTATATAAGTAGCTTTTTTGATGCTCTTTTGATGAAAATAATATCTATCTAATCAATTTCTATTTGATTTCACTTACTTAGATAATATAGGTATATACGATACAACACCTTCTTCTTATTTTTAGTTTTTATAAAATTCACGAGGATTCAGAAAGCAAAAGGAAATTCCTCAGAGAGAGATCTTCTGCTGACAGGCAAGCGAAGGCGTGAGAGTTCGCTCTCCCCCATTGTCAATCCACCTAGGTCACCAAATCTAGGAAATATAAAATATATTAAAAAACAAACTAATAAGTAGAAGACACGGAGATGGGAGCAATGAAGAGAATACATCCAAAGCGGGGGCAGTTGAGCGGTCGTGGGGGGCACATGCACCGAGAGGGCGTGAAATCCAAGGCGTCCCGCGGAGCAGAGGATCGAGCGGAGAAGAAGGAAAACGCGGATTAAACTGCGCCGCGGGCGGGGATCGCACAGACCCACCACAGGGAGAGCAAGTCAGTCAGAGTCAGAGTCAGGTTTCGGGGTGGCGCGCATTGCCTCGCCATAACGCACTCCGTTTTAGCACACCACGTCCCTGCTGCGGCCTCCCCTTGTCGATGCCCTTTTTGGATCTCTCTTCGCCCAACTCCCTCCTCCTGCTGCTGCCGCTGCCTGCCACCCTCGCTACCCGCCCCTACGTTTTCGCATCTCCTCCTCTTTCCTCGTGGGTGCTTTCTAGAGTCTCATCGTCGTCGAGTTGATTCACCTGTCTCTATGCTGGCTGTGTTCCGGAGTGGTGAGTTTCCTCTTCTCTCGCGCATGCTAGCGCGCTGTGGTCAGTTCCTCTCTTGGGTGTGAGGTTTTGCTCTCTGTATTGGTTGGATTCAAGCGGGGTTTCGAGGTGGAGTGTGAGCATGAATACGAACTAGTGCTTGTGTAAGTCCTATTTGCTGGCTTGCTCGTTTGTGGTGTGCGTTGTTCGTGGTTGGGTTGATGAGCCTACGAGTTGACGGGGGTTTGGCTTATTTTCTGGGCAGTGTAGGCTTGCGGTGGATCGGTTGCGGCTAGACTAGCCGTTTTTCGTGTGCTTTGTAGATTGTGAAGTGTGCAGAAAATGTGTTGTGTCTTTCTAACTAGGCTTTTTGTTCTCTTGCGATGCACTTGCTTGTGTCCGTGTCTGATTTCTGTTCTCTTGTCTTGTATTTCATTCTATCTGTTATGAGAGGTTTATTTAATGATCATTGACATAATGCTATGGATAGTGAATCTAATGCGGGATGAGGAAGTTCGTGTCACTTTTGGGACTGTTTTTTTTTAGTTCCAAGTGTGCAGTTAAAAGTCTGTGAGTTGAGTGGACAGTTAAGAGCTATACCGTTTTGCCTATCCTTATTTGTGATCTTGCGGGTGCACTCTCAGATACGCAGCCGAGGAGTATGTGATAAGCTGTCTTCAATGAAGTGTTCATTCTATAGTTATTTGTAGGAAGGATCAGGAAGATCTTTCAACTTCTTTCTCTGTGTCTCCTAGACACAAGGACTCGCAGAGTGCCAGACATGATGAAAGGTCTCTCAGTAATGACTCCCACGACCCGCAAAATGATGCAAGTCTTGAATTCCTGTAAGGCCACTCTTTTTTGTGTTCTTGTAACCATCCTTGTTCTGCGAAGTACCGCGATGGTAAGCGACCATCATATTGGCGATATTGAAGGTACTACTGAATGGGCGCACGTTGGGCAAAATCGACATGGACGCAAGCTCGCCCAGGCCGACGAGGTGAATATTTCTGAGAAACCAGATCCAGTGACCGCCAGTAAGTTTGTCGAAGAGGAGAAATGGGACCCTAGTACGCCTTACACTCTAGGTCCCAAAATTTCGAACTGGGATCAGCAGCGGGTGATCTGGAATAACCTCAACCCAGGAAAGAACAAGACCCGTAACGGCAAGCCGAAGATCCTACTCGTGTCGGGTTCGCAGCCCGGCCCTTGTGCTAATCCCATGGGTGATTTCTACCATCTGAAGTTTGTAAAGAACAGACTCGACTACGCTCGCCTCCACGGACTCGAGTTTTTCTACAACATGGCAACTTTTTCTAAAGAAATGACTTCTTTCTGGGCTAAGCTTCCACTCTTAAGGAAGCTGATGGTTAGTCACCCTGAAGTCGAGTGGATATGGTGGATGGATAGTGACGCCATCTTCACGGACATGGCTTTTGAGATGCCTATGGAGAAGTATGAGGGCAAGAACTTGGTCGTGCATGGGTTCCACAACCTCTTGTTTGAGCAGCATCGTTGGATAGGTTTGAATACTGGTATTTTTCTCATCAGAAATTGTCAATGGTCTCTGGATCTGCTCGATGCATGGGCTCCCTTTGGCCCGGAAGGAGAAACTAGGGTTAACGCAGGTGCGGCTACTGTACTCGCCTTTGCTCGAGGCTTGAAATTCACATCTGCTGTGATGCCTCTTCTATCATTCATGAAGTGAGTACTTCTGTGTGATTTAGGCCCTCTGCTGTAAGGGCCTTCATTTCTCACTCTTAATCTCTCTTTGGCACTTGTTGCAGGAAAAATGTTGACTGCCAAGCTAGTTGAGCGTCCTACCTTTGAAGCTGATGATCAATCCGCGCTGGTCTACCTTATGCTCTTTGATGACCCTAAATGGAAGCTGAAGACGCACATCGAGTGGGAGTTCTACCTTCATGGGTACTGGAAATACTTGGTTTACAGGTATGAAGAGTTGATGGCGAAGAGTCACCCCGGTTTTGGAGATGAGCGGTGGCCTTTCGTGACTCACTTCGTAGGGTGCAAGCCCTGCCAGCTCTCTGTGACTCCCGAAGTGGATGAATGTTTCTTGCAGATGGAGCGAGCTTTCAATTTTGCAGACAACCAAGTGCTGGAAAAGTATGGCTATGCCCACAGGGCTCTGGCATCATTCAAGACGCAACGCATTCGCAAGGACACCGCTGACCCACTAGGTTTACTAGAGGAGCGCAAACCTAAACCTGAAGATGCAACTGCGTCTCTCAATTTTCAGGAGAAGGAGTTTTTGCGGAACAAGGAACTAGCCGAGCAGGAAGCGATAAACCAACGAACATAAGGGAATTTTTCTAATTTCATTGGATCGATTTTTTTTAGACTTAAAGATGACGACAACAATGCCTCCTACACATTTAGGTGACTCTGAACAACCAAGGAGTCTCCTGCACAGATTCCTACTATATCTTACTGCTCCTAACTACTTAACTTGATGTACTTGTCTCTCAAAACGAGACCAATCTATTAGATTAGGTCTTATGGTTTTGTGTGAAGTGCAAGGAAGCGTATGCAACCATTTTTTCAGAGATTGCGCTCATGCACTGGGTCGTAGAAAGCCTAGATATCCTTGATGAGCATGAAAATGCTTGGCCTCTAGTATTGAGAACCGCCTAGAGCTTACACTCTGTACAGTACACTCAAGGAATCGGTGTTGGTATTCACGGAATGTTTTCGAGATTAAATCTACTCTTCGGGCACTTAACCTACAATGTGTGCATTTTTCTGAACGCAAGTATGTACTCTGTACTCATGGGAATTTGAATTCTGATTATGAATCTAATTTTCATTTCTCTACTACAGCATTGGGACGACGGTGACCGGCTCACCTTACCCTTCTCTCATGTCCTCGGCCTTCTCAAATTCTAATAATGTTTTTTCTTGTAAGATGCAGCCTCTTTTTTAGCAAAAGGCTGGATGTGGCCAAACCAGTGGATCTAACCCTTATTCTGTCACTTTCACCAGAGTCTAGAAATACTGAAGTAAAATTGATTTTAAGGTCTTTCATAAAATCTTGTCATCTTCGCTACCAACAGATGGTTGTCACCACCTCCAACCGCACTTCACATTTAATCCCACTCCATGCTGTGCCGTCCCTGTCAATTTTTCTATTATTGCCTGTCGTAATTTGGCAACTGCAGGGATCAGATGGAAGAAAGCCTCTCGTCGCTGGATAAATCCGTCTCACCGGTAGTCAATGAAGTGTTAGAAACCGGAATGAACGTCATTATCAAAGACACTACCAGTTTTAGCTTCCATTATGGAATTCAGTCTTCACCCATGAAGCTCCTTGAAATCTCATTCCACTGTGAACAGTATGCGGAAGATGGGCCATTCAGAAGGCGCAGTGTGAAAGCGGCTGATTTGTCCCATTGTGTAAAACGTCCATTCCAGGCTCTGAAAAGAAACTGTTGACGCAAGCATTCGTCACCTTCGAAGGATGCCAATGCACTCTCGAACGTGGGTTGTATCGAAACATCTGGAAACTCATTCTGTCTACTACGTACCAAAATAGCCACAATTGCCAGCAAGAATGTGTGCTTGAAGCACGCCCTGAATTATTGTATTGTTTTGTTTTTCTCTTGAGGTTGTCAATTGCAGGGTTTACTTGGAATTAGACAAACTCTATTTCTGCAGTTTCCTGCTTTTAGTGTGCATGTGGAAAATGGAGAATGACAACCCTCCTTTGTGAATGTAAGAATATTAGAGGAACGCTGAATTTGTGTTTGGATTTTATTTCTGGACTTGGGTCCCATCACATGAGAGCTTGAGGTTATTGCGACCTTTTCTCTGTGTTTTCTGCTTCTTCATTTTCTCTTTTGTGGGATAGAGGGAGGGAAGAGATGGAGTGCATGAGGGCAATGTCGTCTGTTTGCTGTGGGAGCGCGTCATTGGGGATCGTAGGATCAGTAATTGACCATGGTGCCGGGAAGAATGAGAATTTCCGCGGCAGGGCTGTAGCTGTCGCTTCTCTTAGAGTGCAGTCGATGCAAGTCGGAGGGGTATCGTCAGGTTACCAAGGGAAAGCTTTGAAGAGGTTTGGGTTACGGAGGAGCATCGCACGAGCCACATACTCCAGACCTGACGAGCCGCTGGGGACGAAGGCAGAGAATGCCGCCAACAAAGCAGCCAGGGATTTCGATGGGGCGAAGCAATCAGTTGGAAGTGCCGTGGAAGATGTGGAAGGGAAGGCAAGCACAGAAGTTGATGAGGGAAAGGAATCACTGGGAAATACTGGGGAGGAACTAAAACTGAATATCAAGAGCGGCATTGACCAGTCGAAGCAGGCATTTTCCAGCACTGTGGAGGATCTCAAAAGGAAAGCGGACGAAACTAAGAGTCTTGCACAAGAAACAGCTTATAAGGTGTAGTAGCTCTATTGTATTTTTCAGAAACCCCACGGCAGGGCGTGTGATGTAAATCACATATCTGACTCTTTGCTGCTAACATCAACGTTTAACAAGCTCCTGTGGTTGGTTGGAGGCATCGGAATTCTTTATTATTTTATTTTATTTTACCCCAACAACGGTAGAGTGTGCGACCTCCCAGTCGATCCGTTATACGACATCGAGACACCAGTTATTGTGTTGGAGTTTTGCAAGCTCCTATCTTGTTGGGACTCCGGTTCGCAAGAAGAATTAGAGCAGTTCACTAATTATTAAAGTCACATATTAATAGATTGGTCAAGTCTAGATTCTGTTTTCAAGAATTCAATGGTTGAACTTGTCCTTTGTCAGGAACTGGAGAAACTGAGAGATATCACTAAAAAACTTCTAGAGGAAACCGATGTCGCATTGAATAAGCTCGCTGCAACGGCACAGGAAACTGCCAACAAGCAGAAAGATAATCTAGCAGATGTCGTGGAGAAAGCGCCGGAGACAGTGAAGGAAGTTGCAGAATCAGTCCTTCGTGCGCACTATTCGGAAGCTGGAGGGAGCGGTTCTAAGGTTCATGATTTCTGCTTGGGTATTCCTTACGGAGGTTTCCTATCTGTTGGAGGTCTACTATGGTTTATACTTTCCGGCTCGATTTCAGCCATTAGGTTCGGTGTACTGCTAGGAAGCGCAATCCTTTACTTGGGTTTGACCAGCTTGAAAAAGTGGGAAAAAGGGGAGTCCTCAATGACGTACATCCAGAGTCAATCAGCCATCACTACCTTTATCTTCTTCAGGTTTATTTCTCGGCTTATATTTTCATTTTCTTCTTCGTCTGTCTACAGACTTAAAGTAGATTGAATCCTGAGATAATGATCTTTCTGAAGTAGTTCAGCCTGTTGTAATGTGTTGTACTCATTATTTTGAATGATGCCCAGTTATATCTTCATTTCATCTTTTTTGTGGGGTTTTCTATGCAACTTTCAGGCTGTAATTCTACACTTCTTTAACATCATCAGACCGATTGCTCGTTTCCTCCCATTTTATGTTTTAGCTTGAGATTTTCTACTGCTCACGGGAAACTCATTTCTTGGTATCAGGTATTTTAGGCATTACACTGTGAACAAGGCGCTCTTTCCAACGGGAGTTGTAGGCCTTATAAGTGGTGCAATGGTGGCCTTCTATATTTATGTATTGGCGTCCGGTGGGAATCGTCCCCAAAAACCCGAGAGCCAGACAAATTGATAGGTTAAATTATTTGCAAAGCACCCCTTGTTCTATGGGGATATACATTAGCCTCTGTTAGACTATTCTGCAGGTCAGTACTTTCAGTCCCTTCTTTGGTAGAAACCACTGCCCACCGTTACCATCTGGCATTAAATATGGAGTTTGTGTGTGCAAATGTCGAGAGGATGTATGATACGGGTGGTGTGCACTGTCCAAGCTATTAATGTTAAGACAGCAAGCATCAAGATGTCAGCAAGATGGGTGTGGGAAATCCGGCCCGACTTTCGACGAGGAAATCACTTCATGAATCTAGTTTCTTTTTGTGATGGTTGTGAGACCTTAGTTGATCCTGCTTTTTGACAGCCTTCAAAGTTTCACGAGTGCTTAGGGTTAAGTAACAGAATAAATTGCTTTCCTCTCGAAGCTCACTGTAGTCTTGTGCTGCCACTGAACGGAGAATTGAAAGGCTTGACTTGACCTGGCTTGGTTGGCCAAGTGTTCTATTCAAGCCACTGATTGCTGCGTGGGCCTTATTCTCTGCTCGTACAATCAGGAGTCTTCTAGATCTTGGCATGTAAAACCAGGGAACATTGTCTGCTTTAAATTCTTCACTTTCATCTGACAATATTCAGGGTGATTCATTTGATGCGACGGTACATTACTTGAAGCAGTGTGAGTCGACGAACGGTGGAACACGACTGAAATACCCCGCATGCACTAATTGTTAAAACAGAGTTCTCCATCCCGATCAACCAGAAGTGTCGAGTTTCCAATCGAGAACAGCTGATCAGATTGTCACCTGACTCGGACTGACAAGTTGTTTCTAAGGCTAGCGTTAGACTTTATTAATGGTCGCTCCAGTTCTCTCAAATAAACATGGACGAGTGGTGGGTCTCGGGATGGGCACAAGGATCTCGAGGAAGGGCATTTTGCGTGAGGTGCGTTTCCGGATGTTTCGTCATTTGGATGTTGGCGCTGTGCTATCCCTTGTGCACATAATTTCTTTATACTAATCGGTAACATTTTATCTCATGCATATACCTACTATCACCTTGCTAGTTTTTGCATCGTATTCGATGCAGAGGGCTCTGAAAGAAAGGGCGTGTAAAATTTCATAGATTAGGTTGAAGAGTTGGAGGATTTTGCCCAGGATGTTGATAGACCAACGAGCAATTCGTGGTAGATCTGCCAAGAATGGTAGCGAAGAAAGGTTCAGAGGAGAATGTACTATTCCCTATGGGCATCACTCTCATGCAAGCTGTGGTGGCAGCAGGAGTGAAGGGGCCAACAATAAACCAAATTGCAATCTGCCTCAAGGGTTCCGTACAGGGACATGATGTGCACAGATTCTCGGGTTACTGCGGCGACCAGGAAATGACACGAGCGAATCGCGTCTAAGTCGATGAAATCATCCAGATGAAACCCACTTTCCAGGCATTCCTAGATTAGAGATGTCGTGTGGAATCCTAATTGCCAACAAGTTTTAACTTCCTGGTTGCTTTCCTCAAATATCCGGCGCCTCAAATCCAGTTCTGTGTGCATTTTATGGTTATACCAAAATATAAGGTTTCTGCAAATACTCCTTTGAAATATGATACGAAATTTTTTATACCATTTGACTGGAAATTCAGTCGCAGTGAAAATGATGCCATCAATACGTTGGGCCATGTCCCACATTCAAATCCCTCCACTTGCCCCAAGACCTCGACAAAGTCGATAACTGCTGGCTTTCAACACAAGTGATTTTATCCCTGAATGAGAAGATTGGGCATCCGATTCGGGCCCGACCACTTGAAGAGTATATCTGCGGGAGATTTCAAATTTGAAAGTTTCAGGATATCTTGAAAGATAATAGAGACACTGACGCGGTTGTGTACACTTCGAGTGGGAGCCAGATGACGTTTATGGAGGTGAACGAAAAGGGCCCCGAGTCAGCAGCGATGATGGGGATCGCAATTAAGGGATGTTGATTCGAGTCTAGCAAGGGCATACATTCTAGACCAACAGTCTGATGACCACCATCAGAGTAAAGCTTATGGCGAAGGAAACTCCTGTTGGGGACCTCGAATCATGCACATATCTGCATGGAGGCTTGGTCATGGTTGCGGAATTATTGTGTTCAAGGTATCAAAATGGACGGGGATTCTTGAAAGGATTATAACATAAAAGAACGATCTAGCTCTTGAATCTACAATTAATCCATGAGGGCAACACATTTCTTTGCAACTGCTTCACATCTAATACCCCTCCTACTTCATGCAGAGTTCTTGAAGGAGATCATGACAACTAATAACAGCAGCGATGTCGCAAAATTCTACCAGCAACAAAGCTGACCTCAGATACATTACGAAAAGGCTTCGCTGGTGATCCCAGAAACCTAGTTGGCGCCAAAAGTATCCATGAAGGGATGTGTATCCCATCAGATTGCAAGGACTTCAAACAATCAGTACTTCAATCCCTGCTTGTAGCAGACTGCGGTAAAGCAACCAACATGCATCATGAATGAATATTTGCACAAAGCGCCGCACTGAGCTGCTTCAGACCATCACCTATGTTGACGAGGGCGTCAATATAACCACTGCCCAGTTTCATGGCACCTCGAAATTTCTCCTTCTCCAATTCCAGCTTCACTTTCTCCATCTCAAGATCTTCTCGGTGTCGCTTATCTTTCCTGTCTTCGGATTCCAGCATTGCTTCAACCACGTTCTTGTTGTTGCGAACCAGTATTGTAGCCAGTGCCTCGTCTGTTTTTGACCACAACTTTCTCTTCTTCCCAAACTGATTTGGACCGCTCGTTTCCTCCCCGCTTTCGTCTTCGGAGTCAACAAGCTCTGCTTTCACACCTGCAAGTGAGACATACTCAGAGATTCATATTCTGTTGTCTGGCGACAAAGAGCTGCCCCATCGGAAAGGAGTAATATCAAAACAGGCATCCTCAAATCTGAAATAAATGTGGAGTTATAACCTTGTCATAATAATAATTAAAGATAAGAATCCAACAAAGACCGACTTAATCAGCTCACAGTCGTTAATTCGTTCAATTTCAATGACATGTGCAGGACATGGCACAGATTGGAGCTCTTGGTCTTGAATTAGAATTTGGGCCTAAGAAATGAATACCCCGACAACTGCTTTAACAAAGCAGATTGAATGATTGGCAACCACAACAAGACATCTGTCAATCTATACCCAGGTATCAGACAAGCAACACAAGCAACCGAGGAAAGGATTCACAGGCATACCTGATGGTCCCTGTGGCCCCGATGTATCAACCACAAGCTCTCCAGAGTCCGAATGCTTTATCTTGGTATCACACCACTCTAGCAAAGCACTGAATACCTCCTTTTGAAAATTTGGTGGTAATTTATTTCGCTTGCGCTCCTCGGGTGACATGTTCCAGTAAGACTTGTGTCCATTGCACGCGTATTTTTCATTATTATAGACCTTTTTATATGCTGTTGAGATGACCTCCCACTTATCATGGCACTGTTGAGCACTTCGTTGGACTCCAGAAGCCCAGCAATAGTCCTCAATCCAATTCCATCTCTCCTGCACGGGATTCTGTATGCCCTTCATACCCCGATCATGGCGATGGAAGTCCTCCCTCTTCGCCGCCTGCAGAACCAACATCTCTTCTACCACCCAATTACTTTTCTTATATAGCCGCCCACACCGTGAGCCCTGAGGATGTCCATATACTACTTCGTCCTCAAGTGTAATGAGGGAATGGTGGTTGCTAGCGTGCATTAAATGACTGTTTCCGTTCACATGGCTGCCATTGGAGTCATGGAGGATGTGGTCAGGGTCTGATAGATGAGCTTCATCTCCTTCACTCGGAGAATGATGTGTATCCACTAGAGAGATGTCGGTTCGAAATTCGCCACTATGTAGGTCCATTTTTTTTTATCATAGGGACTAATGATGCCCCTTGCCGTGAGAATCCCACAAACAAGATAATTTCCAACTTGTAATGACACACTTGTCACTTTCGAGCGAGATCTCTCGAGTAACAACCAGTCGCTACCAACACGAGCCCTTAACTTCATCCAAAAACAGAGGCCTAAGTTTCAGCCCTTGCCACCTGATTCCTACCCATTGATAGACCTGAAATACTCCCATTGACTTTCCTAAACTGTGCATGAAAACATTAATAAAACTCCCGAACCATGTAACATGCTTCGATCGTTTCCTTGCTTTGCGCAGTTGCAGAATTTAAGTATAATCTCCATCGCATCTTTGTCTTCCGTTGTGCATTATGTATCAACAGGGTATTAAAACAACCCAACTCTTCCTTATACGAACTAAAGCCCTTCTCCACCTTCGATTTGAAACCACAGCAGCTAAGCGAGCAGGGCTAATGCATCTCTCCTACTGAAGAAACAATTGCACCAAGACCCGCCAAGCCACATCATTCCCGTCCGGAGCTTGAAATAATCGAATACGGCAGGTCTCCCCTTCAAGATGCACATATCAAGGATTAATTATGTACACGATGCCAACTCTTCCAGCCCCACGGGGGATTTCACGATTTGCTTCAAAGAAACAACCCTAATTGAAGAGTAGCAAAATCCTCATATCGTCACGCTCCACTCAAAAGCCCGTCCCCACAAGTGTCCATTTCCACCTGCATTCTCTGCTATCCAGCTTAGTTTACACCCCTAACCCCACCACATACTACATCAACCTGGAAGTGCAATAAACACCAAAACTCAATTTCAGACAAGGAGAATACAGCACAGATTTAGAGCTCACATTTCAACCAAGTCTCAGAAAGCCCAACACCCACCCGCAATCTCGATCTGCTGCAACCCTACTGATCCCTCGATGACTCGCAGCTCGGCGCACGGGGAAGAACCGCTCGAGGTGGGGAAGCGGATCCACGAGAACCCACGACAGAATCGAGCTTGGAGAGGCAAATTCAGAACCCAGAAGCAGGCTCAAGAAACAAACGGAGTACGCGGTGGCGTAGAGCCGGAACCCACCAGAGTCCGTCCACACATCCTGCTACACAAGGAAAACGGAAGTTTAGGGTTCGGCGTGGGGCCTTCAGAGGGGGGCTGGATTTGGGCTTGGGTCCTCCACTTCATACTGTTGCTGCATCTACTGCTGGGGTTCTGTGTCCATAGCTCTACATGGAAATCACTTTTGCGCTAAAAAAGATCCCGCTCCAGCGAATCTCTCGCCGCAAAAGGAGCACATGCTGGAGCGGAACACCTCGCAATCGACGACGATGAAACTCCACCTCTCTTTCCCCTACTGCTTTCTCTTTTACGTTTTCCCATAGTGTGGTCAGGCAACCTCATGCAGGAACCGAACCGTGTAATTGGGAGGATCAAATCTGGGATCTATCTATATATCCTTGATGGTTCAAGTTTACTTTGAATTGATTCAATCTTTCTTAGACTTTAATATAAATAGAAACCCGTAAATGATTGGTCGATCTTTTGTGTAATTGTGGGTGAAATTAAAGGGAACCATTAGGTAGACACTCCCTTTTTGCTGCATGAACACCCTCATGTCATGTATCCCACATACACACAATAAAACTCTTATTTGAAATTGAAAATTAAGAATATGTCTGATTAAATCATTCTTTAAATTTATTGTAAAATATTTTGTGTGCAATGATTTATATATATATATATATATAATTTAATTCAATTTAACAAAATTTTATGATGCATATTATTTAATACTTTCATTCATTTTTAAATTATTTTTAATACAAAGTACATAGAGATGTTGAAAAAAAAATACTGTACATAAAAAACTCTATTGCAAAAAAAAAAAAAAATTAAACTATGTAATATAGGAAGTATTGATATTTAGATAAATATTCATGTTAGCTTTTAGTTTATCGTTGGTAAACATCATAAGTTATCAAAGTACATGTTTAATAAAATAATAATAATTTTTTTAAAACTCATATATTTACATTTGTAGTGTAGTTAATTGTTTGTGGTCTTTAATTTTTGGCTCAATTTTAAATATAATGGAGCCAAAAATAACTTACAACCTTTGCAATTAGATCCAACTTAACACATTATTTAAAAAATAAATAAATCAAAAAATATAAATGATATCAAATTGTGTTTAAATGCTTGCAAATTAACTCGATGTAAACTTAATCTAATCAACCTCCTTAATTGATTAACTTTTATATAATTGTAAGTTGCATTTGAAGTGCCAAAAGATAAGTTTTTAGGTTTTTGCTCACAGAAGTTAGACTCTTGTATGTCCATAATCCTATGGTCATTAGATTGGATTCAGAAGAATTCACAGCTAATGCATTGACAACACTATTCTCTTTAGCACTAGATTATTGCAACGAAGATTCAACGAATCGCTCCACATATAACATCGTCGTAAGAATATGTGCATTAATTTTCAAAGAAACATAGATGAACAAACAAAAAGAAAGAAGTGAGCAGATATGCAAGTAAATAAAGAACTACATCACCTCTGTTAAAACACTTCATCCTTCTTTCATAGGCCTTGCTACCTAGCCAAACTTGACTTAATTCATGCTTGCACTGTAAGTTAGGCAAATTCACTCACTCTTGCAATTTGGTACTTGCCTTAGGAAAGCTTAAGAAGCCGTACATGAAAATACATGTTTTAATTGTAACTCTCAGGTAGTGGTGATTGCAAAGAATCAAACAAATGCCAAAAAAAATTTAGTCAGAGGCGTCAAGGAGGACAGTGATGAGCATCAATCTTCCATGTGAGTAGCGTTTGATTGCGATTCCCGAGAATGTAGATCAGTGGCACACATCGACGGTGCCTTCAGAATCGATGTGGTCAGGCTATGACAGTCCAGTCCAAACCCAAACTAGTGATGCCTCTCGATGCCGATGAGCGCACATCGCTGGTTGTCAGACTGGAAGGAAGATCCAGAACACATAATTTACTCCCCCAGAGATGCAAGCTGAAGTTTGTTCTGGTGGATGGCACCCTAACCCAGTAACCAGGTGGATACATCCCATGATTCACTGACCCAATTCGTGTCTGCAGACACACTCACAGCAGCTAATATCTCTCACGACGATTCACCAATTGCAGCCCAACACTTCTGACCCGCTGAATTATTTCAGCCACGCCTTAACTGCACCCTCGTTTTCCTGATTCTGCCCACGTCGAGTCCCCGTGCTCCAGGTACAGGTGCCGCGAACCGGCTCTGTCTAGCGAGCTCGTCCTATTGCGACAAAACACGCCCCATAGCTGGAGAGTTGCGAGAGTTGTGAAGATGAGAGTGATGTGATGAGATGAACCGGAGTGTTGTCGATCGACGTCGAACACGAGCAGGTTTGGGTTGTTTAGGGAGTTGCAGTGGTGATGAGAAGCTGGAGAATTCATGGTGAGGTGGATAAATCAGGTGCTCGGCGTCACCTACGACTCATTTTGCATGAACGGCGTCGAATATGCTTTAATATGTTGTGCATATTTATGCTTGATTTAGACACAAAGTGGCTGAACTATTGCTGCAGAGTGCATGGAAAACAATGTGTTGATTGATTGATGGATTGGCTGATGGAACATGAAGGTTGCTAAGGACTATTTGTTAAGAGCTCGTCTTGTTTTTGTTTTTACTTTGTTGTTGTTGTTTTTTTTTTTTGTTAGGCTTTGGTTTGTTTTATTCTCTTCCAAAATGGTCTTTTTCCTTGTTGAGTATGTTTGAATGGTGACATAGAAGGTTAGACAGAGGTGGAACATTTTTTTGGACAAAAACAAAGCTGTTTAGAATGGTGTAAAATGAAAATTAGTAAAAACATCTCTTGACTTGTAATGTGCATTTATATGTAGGTTTGCATATGTAGATATAGTCAATAGTACTAATAAATTTTAGGGTTATTTATTTATTTATTTATTATTTAATTGTAAAAATATGTAATTTTTAATTCTGATAGAATATGAATGATACAAGATAATATTTTTAGTTAATATTCTTTCATTACCTTATTACTACTACTATGTTTATTTTTATCATTATAAAATTTTGATTTTCTTCACGTCATTTTTTCCATCTTCTTATTCAATATCAATTTTCATCATTAAATAGGCATCTATGATTAAAGACTCAAGTGTATTTATTGTTTTGTTTACAAATCTTTAATTTTAAACTATATTTATAATAAATTTTCTTCCTTAATAATTTTTAAAAATATTTGTAATTCAAAAAATAAATTTTTATCCAACTTTTTACTTAGCATAATTATATATTAAATATAATTATATTTATTTATAAGTTATGACAAAATTAAGGCCTAAATTTTTAATTAGCTATATAGATAATCAAGTGCTGATATAACCATTTGAAATAAACAATATTTGGATATGAATCGCATAATAAATAATTTATTGCTATAAGTTTTTATTTTTTAAATTTTTTTTTTTATGCTACTTTGTATTTATAATCAATACTTATAGCACTTAAAATAAATTGAAATAAGTAGAAGTATGTAGAAAGAAATAGAGAAGATAATACATTTCTTAAGAAAATTCACAAAATTTTCTTAGACAATATTAGAGTATTATTAAAATATTCTTTAATCACTAAAATTCTTTAAGTAATATCATCTTTTAGATACTTTTACAATTCTTGGATTTTAATCATAATATGAGAAGTATTATTTTTTAATTTTTAAAAGATGTTAGCTAACTTAATTTTTTTAATTTAAAAGTTGGATCAATTATATTGATTTAAGTTTTAAAAAATAAAAATCTATCTTAAATTCTAATACTATTACAAAAAAAATAAGACAAATTAATTAATAGTTATTATATATTTTAGGAAAAATATTATATGTACCTCTTAAATATGTCAAAATATCAAGAATATCCCTATACTCTTGATAATAGCATATATTTCTAATTTTTTTGATGATAACATATACATTTTTAGAATTGATGATAATAGCATACATATTCTTAAAATTATTGATAATAGCAAATATATCCTCCACCTTGATAAGATATTAGAAATCTGATAGTTCCATTAATATTTTTATCTTCATTTGGGCCTAAATAGTGGCTTTTGTGATTTAGTGTGTGAATAGGGAATAAAATAAAATAAAATAAAATCTCACATGATATACATTCTTGGCAAATTGTCAAAAAAAAAAAAAAAAAAAAAAAAATGTTACAACTGCCCAATAATGCATAACATACAATTCTCTCTCCCACAGCATCCTATCCATTGTCGCAGTTAATGACTCATTTCTTTGTACAATAGCCTTGAGTATGGACATGTATGTGTCACTGCTTGTAATGTCACATTTGTCTTGCATTCTCTCTTGGTGCTACAACTAGTAATCAATCATGACAATATTGCAATACGTATCTTGTATTAAGTTTCTTCTTTATATATAATGTGTGTTTGTAGCTTCTTATGTAGATAGGTGGAGATCAATGGATTAATGAGTGATTGAAAAAGAGAGAGAGAGAGACAAAAGTATTTGTGTATTTGAAGTCATTACTTTGCAATGAATTCTTGTTAGAAAATTGATACAATATTTCTTTTTGTTATAAGGCTCATTGAAAGTCATACTTGCAAAAAACTCATTTTTATTATTATGATTCTTGAACTATCAACAATATTTTATTCAATCTCTTCTAATATTTAATTCCACTTTTGATGAGAGCTTTTGATTGACATAATTATTAAATAAATTTTAACATGTTTTAATATTTTACTTATAGTATGAGATTGTGTTTGTATATATATATATATATATATATATATAGATTCAATGAGTATTATTTCTTTTTCAATCAATTGATAATAGAATAATATAAAATAGGTGATTGCAAATGTAATAAAAAAATATCTATTTATTCTATAAAATATTTACTTGGTTTTGAAAAAAATGCCAATTTAAAATGATGATTCAAAAGTTAATTCTAATATTTTCATTCAATTTATTTTATGATCATAAATACAATAATTTTTTCTCTATTTTTTTTTTGTATAATATATTCATCACTATTTACATCACAATAACAATTGTATATTGATTGAACAATCTATAGCTTTTGTTTGTTTGTTTGTTTTTTCCTTTTCTTTATTTTTTCTTCTTCAGCTTCTGATAAATTTTTATCCAATAATGATGACTATTTATACACAAAATTTATATTAGTAAAGTTTATCATTATTTATTAAAAAAATAAGTAATTATGATATGAATAAATTTATATTTATATACATATATAAAATTTCTATATTTACATAATTTTTTTGTGTGTTTTTCAATACATACATTTACAATTGAAATATTTTTCAATATATATTTGTATAAGTTACAATCTTGAGGATGCTAAGGATTAGTAGATTTGAACCAAAGATACAATATTATCAACATTAAATATAACAACACTACTCATACCTATCATAATATCTAAGTTGAATATAAAAATTTCTTTAGAATATGATCATACTTTTAAGATAAAAAATAAGTCAAAATCGAAGAATAAAAAATATAGTTAATTAATACAAAGATTTGTGTGTTATAGTGAATTTCTATAAATTTAAGATTTCTACAAAGAAACTTGTATGCTATAGAATCATCAACATCTACATAGGTTAAATATGTATATCTATGATATTGCAAATAAAATACTTGGGCTCACAATCCTATAACTAGTTTAAAAGAAATACTACAAAATTCACTAGGAGACAATTGGTATCAGAAACACCAAACTATAGATCAATACATTGATATAATTTTTCATAGATATACATATTTATTCTAATATTTATCTATATGATTAAATATTAATAGATAAAAGTAGATTTATTTCATAATATTTTCTAAAAAAGCTTCCTAGAAGCTTCATAAACATTGTTTTGACTTTATATATGTTTGGAGTTGATTGATAGGTTAGAAACTTAATTAAAAAATTAACCACGTCTTGGTAGCTTACAAAATAAGCTAATTATGTAGTATACATATAAAAAACTTGTATTGTAAGTTAAGATATATGTCTTGCAAAGTCAACACATTTTAGAGGTCCTATAGCATATTACATTGTAGCTCCAAATTAAGAGTATATATGGAGGCAAGAGTGAAGCCTTTTTTATTCTTGTCAATGCATTTTTAGTCTTTAGTCTTGTTTTCAGACTTTTCAGTCTTTTTGTGTTTGGCAATAGTCATTACAGTTTAATATTATATCATCTTTGAGTGATTTTTTAGTCTTTTTGAATGACTTAAGAGTGTATTGAAGTTTTTTTTTTTTTTTTTTTTTTTTTTTTCAAGATTCATATCTTTGATAATTTGACAAGAGTGTTAATTCATTGTTCTTGTCTTGTTTTAGAAGTGAGTGAATTATCCCACTTCTATTGTTGCATTTTGAAGGTAGCAAATTACCCACCTGTAAACAAATTATTTAGTTTTTTAACACTATTTTTTTCTTTAAAAAGAGTGGATTATCCTTCTTTGTAGAAATATTCATTTGATATTAAAGGTTGCATATTACCTTCCTCTAATTTAACTTGTGAATTTGTTAAATTATTTGAAATGGAAGGAAAAATTATCAATGCTACACTTGACAAAAGTAAGAATAGATTTGCAACTATTGCAAATCTTCATGAACTTATTAATATTCTTAGATAGAAATTTTATGCATCACCAATATAAACTAAGAAAATACTAATTATATGCCTACGAAAGTAGTTCAAAGTCTATATTAAGAAATTATGTAATTGAAGGAAGAAGTAAGTAGATTGATCTTACAACCAAATCTAAGAAGTTTTCTTTTTACGAGTACAATTGGGATAAAGATTAATATGCCTAATAAATTTAATAGAACAAGATCAAAATTTTGAGAATTTCTACAACAAGACAAGCTCTATCTAAGATTGCATCTCTTCCAAAATTTTAATGGTTTTACTCAAGTTGAATTCATGGATACACTTCTATTAAGAAGTGTTCTCTTTTGGTTTGTACTTTTGATCGAAAAGGATTCATGACTCCTTTATGATTTGAATTCATTTCTAAAAGTATTTATGGCCATATTTGGAGAAAGTGATTGAGAAAGATTAGTAGAGACCAAGCTCTTATCTTTATAACAAAGATTATGATAAGCTACCATATATGATGCTCAATTCCAAAACCTTGCTTATAACAAGGATTAGAATGATAAAGCTCTTATTAATCAATTTTGATATGGATTGAAGGATAACATCTAAGATTTATTATAAGTAATGCCAAAAGTACAATCTTTGATATAATTTATTACTCAAGCCATTATGTGGAACAATTAATTATTTGAAAGACTTAAAGAACAAAGATTTGGTCGGAGAGGAATAAGTCAAGTGATGGTAGTAGCTCTTAAGTTTTCAAAAAAATATTCATTAAGGCCAAAACCATTAAAAATTAATATGGTACATTTTAAACCTCTTTTTGAGAATTTTTTTTTTTATTGTTGTCAAAAAGATTTGTACCTATATTGTAGAGAATCTAAGCGCATTGCTCAATATTGTTTATAGAAACAATGCAATTATAAAATAAGAAGCGTGGTTGCCAAAGAAGATAATATATCAAAAAATAAGTTTTTCCAATTACAATATGAACCGTGCAATTAGAATCTTGTGCAACTCCTAGTAAAGGTCTTATTCTCTCGTTAAATCCTTCACCTTATTTTACAATAGATTTTTATTTAAGATAAAAAAATCACAAAGTCTTAGTCTTGTTGGATTCAAGAGTCTTAGCCAATTTTATAGACAAAGACTTTGTTAAAAAATAGGATATATCTTTAGCCAAGAAATCAAACTTATGCATGTAGAAATAATAGATAATTATTCATCATCTTTTGAGAATATTATACATATAACTATTCATGTAGAAGTACTAATTAATAGTTATAATAGTTTAATAATATTTAATATATTTAAGTCTTTATATAACCTAATTATTTTAGAATTATTGTAGTTAGAAAGATATAACTCTCCAATAGACTAGATATCTTGCAATCTTAATTTTTTCCATGGTTTAGCCCAAGATTCTATTAGGCAAGTAGAAACCTATAAGACCTATATATCTAAACCATTCTTGATAGGTATAAGAACTTTCATGCATGTTACAAAAAAAAGGGTCAAATTTTGTTATATATGCCACATCTATTGTTGATGGAAAAAAGATTTCAAGTAGTATTCTAAGCCAATACTAAGATTATCAAGACATCTTTGAAAAAAAAAATACAAATATTCTTTCAAAGCATTGTTCTTATTATTGTTCCATTGATCTTCAAAAATGAGCTCAACCACCATTTGAATCAATCTATAATCTATTATAATACAAGTTGGCTGTATTCAAGGAATATATTGATGAAAATTTGGCTAAAAACTCCATATGCCATTTTAAATCTCCAATCAAGACTCCTATCTTATTTGTGAAGAAGAATGATGGATCTCTGTAGATGTGTATGGACTATTAAGGACTCAACAAGATCACCATCAAGAATATGTACTTTCTATCCTTAATTTTAAGACTTCTTGATTAATTAAATCAAGCAAAGATTTATATAAAAATAGATATGTAAGAAGCATATAACTTAGTATGCATTAAAGAAAGAGATAAATAAAAAATTATATTTTGAACTAGATTTCAACATTTCAAATATAATATCATGCTTTTTGGATTCATGAATGTGCTAGCTACTTTTAAATATTTAATAAATGATTTTTTTTACAATTTTTTTTGATGATTTTGTTGTATTTTATTTAAAAGACATCTTCATCTATTTTAAAAATATAAAAAAATATGAAGTTTATGTTTGTCGCATATTACAAAAATTAAAAGATGTAAGATTATATGTCAAGATAGAAAAGTGTATATTTCACACTACTCAAGTTGACTTCTTAAGATATATCATTTCAAACGATGGTCTTATGATATATTCTAAGAAGATTCAAACTATTATAGATTGAAAGATCTTAAAAATAATTAAAAATATATAATTTATTTTGAGATTTACCAATTATTATTAGATCTTTATTAAGAATTTTTTTGAAGTTGTGGCTCATCTTATACTCTTGATATTTAAAGATAAACTTAAATAGAATAAAAAATTGAAGCATCTTTTGAAGCCTTAAAGACAATATTTATTTTTGTACTAATTTTATATCATGTTGACTTTTTGAAGGCATTTTTTATAGAAAAAAATGCATCAAATTTTGCTACAGATGTTGTTTTGTCACAAATAGTAGCAAATAACAAGCTCAACTAGGTAGTTTTTTATTCTAATAAATTTTCAATAATTGAGATTAACTATAAAAATTATGATAAAGAGCTTTTTATAATTGTGGATTCATTTTAAGAATGGCTTTATTATCTAGAAGGTGCTTCTAATCTAGTCACTCTATATTTGAATCCCAAGAACCTTGAGTACTTTTTATCAATACAAGTTTAGAATCATTACTAAGTCTGTTGGAGCATGTCTTTATCAAGTTTTGATTTTAAGATTACTTATTGATTTGAAAAATAATGAAATTTATCAAACATCCTTTTTAGATATTCTTATCTTGTATCAAAAGAAGAAGACTCAACTTTTGATCAACAAAGAATGATTTTCTTGAAGCCAAAGAATTTTCATCTTTGAGCAGTAAAATCAACATTGATTATTGATTCAATCTTTATGAAGCAAATTCAATCAAGTATGTCTTTTAATCATCTTATTTATAATATCAAGAATAATTCTTCTAAGTCTCTTGATACTTCTATAGTTGAATTCAAGAATAATCTATTTTTTTAAGGGATAATAATATATTCTAAAAGACAAAGTATGTTCTTTAAGCTCGTCATGTCTTTCTAGTAATTAGACATTTTTGATACAAGAAGATTTTAGAGCTAATATCTAGAGATTTTTAGTGGCCTCTAATGTAAAAGATATTTAAAGACTTTGTACAATCATGTAATATTTATTCAAAATCAAAACTTCTTATCATCAATCTTATGGACTTCACTAGCCATTAATTATTTTGGAACAACTATGGTCTTTTGTTTCTATGGATATTATCACAAACCTTCATGTCTCAAGCTTGTATGATTTTATATTTGTGATTATCGATTATTTTATCAAAATAGCATATTTTGTACCATGTACAAAATTGATCATATGAAAAAAAAAATGGCTAAGTTTTTTTTTAATAACATCTATTGCTATCATGGATTGTTCAAAAATATTATATCAAATAGGGAGACTCAATTTATATTAAGATTCTAAAAAATCCTTTTCAAGATTTTAAAGGTGGATATAAAGCTTTATTTGGCTATTCATCCTTAAATTGATGGACAAATAAAATAGATGAATCAAATTTTGGAGTAGTATTTGAGATGAACCATCAACTATCATCAAGATGATTGAACAACTCTTTTGCCATTGGTAAAGTTTGCATATAATAACTTGATATATTTTTCTATTTAATTAATATCTTTTTTTACCAATTATGGTTATTATCCATAACTTCATACTTTTGACTTTTCAAAAGTTGATAATCCTATAGTAGAAGATTTAGCAAATCATTTGTCATAGCTACATGCAACAATGAAGGCACAATTAAAAGAAGCTCAAAAATGACAAAAAATCAATGTAGATGCCTAATGCAAGGAACAACCACAATTCATCATAGATGACAAGGTATGGCTATTTTGTTGTAATATCAAGATTATTTTTCCTTGTAATAAGTTGGATTATCATAAGCTTGGATATTTTCTTATTAATGAATAAGTTAATCCTATTACTTATTGATTACATCTATTGAAGTCTATAAAGATCTATCTTATATTTCACATGTCTCTTCTTAATCCATATAAGATAGTGAATATCTTGAGAAGAAGACAAATGCCACATCCTTCTATAAAAATAGCTAATGATTAAATATTCAAAATAAAAGAAGTCTTAGATTCAAGGCAACACCAAAATAGATTAGAATATTTTATTCATTGGTACAAATTATTATGGACAAGAATCTCAAAGAAAGAAAATCCTCAATACACTCTTGTATTATTGAAAGGAAGTAGAAAGTCACTCAAAGATGATATAACATTGAAATAGAATGGCTATTACCAAAAACAAAAAGACTAGAAAGTCTTGAAACAAGTCTAAGGATTAAAAAGATGTTGACAAGAGTGAAGAAGGCTTCATTCTTGCCTCTATATATATATTCTCTAACTAAGAGCTACATGGCAATATTCTATTAGATCTCCAATATGTGTTGACTTTGTTAGCCACATGTCTTAACTTACAAGGCAAGTTATCTATGTATGTGCTACATAATTAGTTTGTTTCACAAGCTACTATATGAAGTTAACTTGTTCTATAAGCTACCAACACAAGGTTAACTTGTTGGCTAAGTTTCTAACCTACAAACACATCTAAAGTCAAAATTGCATCTATACAGCTTCTAATAAGCTATGCTAGAAGATTTTATGAAATTAATCTATATTTACATACTTCTACCTAATCATATAAGTAACTATTGAGATAAATATATGTGTCCATGACATTACCTTTGTTTCTATGGATAAGTTTGACGAGGAGCAGTCATCATCTTTCATGGATCTTTATAATTCTTCAACTTCATTTTGATGGATGTTGTCGATGAAAAGCTTCAACTTTCTTTGATGTATTTGCAAGATTCTTTGTTGGCTCCTATGTGCATTCACTAATATCATATCCATGCCAATGACAAAGATATTTCAATTTATTTTGGCATCACGTTGAATCTAAGACTTCTTCTACCTCGAATTTATGATTATTATCCACTTTAATAGGAGGAGGTGGCATTTGTCTTCTTTTCAAGATATTTACTATCTTATATGGCTCAAGAAAGGATAAATAAAATATAGGGTGGTTCTTCATAGACTCCGATAGATATAATTAATAAGCAACAGGATTGATTTGTTTACAAATAAGAAATGGTCTTAGTTTACAATAGTCCAACTTATCAGAAGGATGAATAATCTTGATACTGCAACAAAGTAATCATATTTTTTCATCTACATTGAATTATGGTTGCTCCTTGCGATAAGTAGCCGCCTTGGTCTTTTGTCGTTCTTGAACTTCTTTAAATTGTGTCTTCATTGTTGCATGTAGCTCTAACAAACAATTTGTTAAATTTCCATTGTAAAATTATTAACTTTTTAAAAGTCAAAAGTATCAAGTTGTAGATGATAACCATAATTGGCAAAAAAAAGGTGTTTATTGAGTAGCAAAATGTACTAAATTATTGTATGCAAACTCTTCTAATGGTAAAAGAGTTTTCTAATCATGTTGATGATAGTTGATGGTATATCTCAAATATTACTCCAAACTTGATTCACCCATACCGTTTGCCCATTAGTTTGAAGATGAAAAGCTAAAAAGAGTTTTATATCTACTTTTAAAAACTTAAATTGGATTCTTCAAAATCTTGATACAAATTGAGTCTCCCTATCAGATATAATATCTTTTGGTAATCCATGATAGTAATAGATATTATCAATGAAAAACTTAGCTATTTTTTTACTTGAAATAGATTTTGTACATGATACAAAATATACCATTTTGATGAAGTAATCTACAATTCCAAATATAGAATCATATGAACTTGAACTTGAAAGCTCTATAATAAAATCCATAGAAATGAAAGTCCATGGTTATTCAGATATAGGCAATGGTTGAAGTCCATAGGATTGATGATGAAGAATTTTTGATTTTGAACAAATGTCACATGAATGGACAAAGTTTTTTTACCACCTTTCACATTTGTAATCTCTAAAAATCTTTAGAAATAAGCTCTAAAGACTTATTGTATCCAAAATATCCTACTGTTGGAAAGTCATGATATGCTTTTCCTTCTGGAATATATATGTGTCTTTCAAAATAAAGAAGGTTGTTCTTGAACTCGAACTTTGAAACATCATGAAACTTGGAAGAAAGATTTTTGATATCATGAATAAGAAGATCAAAGGGCATACTTGATTGAATTTGTTTGACAAAGCTCAAATCGACAATCAATGACAATTTCATTGCTCAAAGATAAAAATGCTCTCGCTTCAAGATGATTGTTCTTTCTTGATCAAAAGATATGTCTCTTTCTTTCGATCCAAGATAAGAGCGTTTAGAAAGAACATCTGATAAATCTTATTTTTTTCTAGGTCGATATGTAATCTTGAAATCAAATCTTGATAATGACAAGCTCTAACAAAGTAGGCAACGATTCAAAATATGTGCCTGTATGAAATACTCGAGATTCTTGTGATATATATATATATATATATATATATATATATATATATATATATTATAACAAGTTTTAAAGTATCCTCTAGATAATAACGTCATTCTTAAAATGAATCCACATTTGCAAGAAGTTCTTTTTTGTAGATCTCGTAATTAATCTTGGCAGTTGAAATTTTTTAAAATAGAAAGCTACTGGATGGACTTTGTCATCTATTCTAATTTGTGACAATACTTCATTCGAGGCAAAGTCTAATGTATCTGTTTCCATAAAGAATGCATTAAAAAATTTGACGCAATACAAAGTTGGTACAAAAATAAATTCTTTCTTCAAAGCAACAAACAATGCTTCTACTTCTTTATTCCACTCAAGTTTGTCTTTACAAGTCAAATATGTAAGTAGAGCTACAACTTGACAAAATTTCTTGATAAAGATTTGGTAGTAATTGGCAAAGGCTAAAAAGCATTGTACATCTTTTACTATTCTTAAGATCTTCTAATCTATGATAATTTGGATCTTCTTTGGAGCTGTTATAAGGCCTTCATTGGAAATGATGTATCCCAAAAAGTCAACTTGAGTAATGTGGAATATATACTTTTTTATCTTTGGATATAAACTTGCATCTCTTAGTTTTTGTAATACAAAACAAATATGAATTTCATGCTCTTCTGTGTTCTTAGAATAGATTAAAATGTCATCTAAATAATAAATGACAAAATCATCAAGAAACTCACAAAATACATCATTCATTAGATGTTGGAAAGTAGCTGGTATATTTGTGAGTCCAAAAAGCATGACATTATATTCAAAATATCCATACTTACTTCGGAAAGTAGTTTTTTATTCATCTCCTTCTTTAATGCAGACTAATTATATGTTCTTTGTAGATCTATTTTTGTATAGATCTTTGCTTGATTTAGTTAATCACAAAGTCCTGAAATCAAAGGTAGAGGATACCTATTCTTCATGGTGACCTTGTTAAGTCCTTGATAATCCATATATATCTACAGAGATTTGTCCTTTTTATTTTTTCACAAATAAGATAGGAGTTTCGATTGGAGATTTAAAATAGCATATAAAGTTCTTAGCCAAGTTTTCATCAATGTACTCTTTGAGTGCAACCAACTTATTTTGTGATAGGCTATAGATTGGTGTAAATGGTAGTTGAGTTCTTTCTTGAAGATCAATAGTATAATCATAAAGACAATGCTCCGAAAGAATATATGCATTCTTCTTTTCAAAAACGTCCTAAAAATCTTGATACTAACTAGGAATATCACTTAATATCTTCTCACTATCAACAATGGACATAGTACATGTAACAAAAGTTGGCCCTTCATTTGCGGCATGCATGAAAGCTTTTATACATATTAATAAGGATTTGGATATATTAGACTTATGGATTTTTACTTATCTAGTAAGACCTTAGGCTAAATTATGGAAAAAATTGAGATTGCAAGAAATCTAGTCTATTTGAGGATTATATCTTTCTAACTATGATAATCCTAAAATAATTGGATCAAAAAGAGATTTAATCACATTAAATATTACTAAACTACTGTGACCACTAATTGCTACTTCTATAGAAATAATTTCATGTGTAACATCCCAGAAGATAATGAACATCCATCTATTACTTCTACATGGATGGATTTGATTTTCTTAATTAAAGATATATCTTGTTTTTTGACAAAGTCTTCATCTATAAAACAAGCTAAGACTCTTGAATCTAATAAGGTTTAGATTTTGTGATTTTTGGTCCTAAACAGACTTCTATTATAAAATAAGATAAGAGATTAGATGAAAAAATATGACCTTAGCTAGATGTTATACATGATTCGAATTGCATGTTCTCTATCGTAGCTGAAGCAAGTGATTTTCCAATATATTGTCTTTTTTGACAATTGTGCTTCTCATTTTATAATTGCATTGTTTCTTTGGACTATGTTGAATAGGATTTTTAGCTTCTCTACAATATAAGTATAAGCCCTCTTGACATCGTCAACTCTTTTCCTTCTGTATGAGGAACTTAAAATGTATCATATCAATTTGCATTGGTTTTGGCTTTGATAAATAAGTTTTTGAAAAGTACTTGTAGAACGAATTTCCAACATGTGCTCTATGTTGCTAATTTGTAATACAAGTAGTCAACATGTGTGACATGTGACTAACTTGTTGGCCAAGTTTTCAAGGTATCAATTATTTACAAACATGTTTAAAGAATAAAAAAGAAGTTCTAACTCTAGTCTATAATATAAGTAAAGATATATAAAAATATATTTTTTATTTTTTATTTAAAAAAAAACAACTATACAAATTATCTTTAAAAAAATTCCATGTGATTAAATATAATATCTCATCTACTACTGATTGTGTTGTTTTGTATACTTTAAATTCTCCATGCCAATATAATATTTGAGATTGTACACTTGCATGAAATATGTCTACTTAACAATGTACAAAAAAGAATTTTTGTTAGGATCGAAAGTTGAAACACAATGGAAAGAAAGGAGCGTGTCAATCAAAGAAACCCTAAAACACAATCTAGTCATGGGGGGAATGGAATTGAGAAACGGCTCATCATCGTAGTCGTCGTCATCCACGGACGACGACGAAGGACGAGACGTGAAGAGTTTTGCAGCGATGTCGAGAGATTGTAGGACACGGTGCTTTGTCGCAATGTCGGAATGCCATGTGAGTTTGAGAACTGTGCACAGTTGGGTTGCTTCGGAGTAGAAGGGCGATTTTGTACAGCCCACTGGAAAGGCGTTGCGGGAATGCTACGCAATTGGGTTTTGAAACTCGCGCCTGAATTTAGAATTTCACATGTTAGGGTTCAAGCAGAGCTTAACGACGCCGTCCTGTAGGCATGGAGTTCGCACTCTGTTGAAGCGCATCGAGAAAACTTTGCAGCTGTATTCCACTTCCTTCTCCATGTCGACGACTGCTGAGGGCACTACCGGTGCCTCGGGGAAGTCCATGCCGACGAAGAAGCAGATCATCGAGAAGAAGCTTGCGGAAGCGTTGGCTCCAGCGCTCCTGGAGGTGGAGGATGTCTCTTACCAGCATGCTGGCCACGCTGGTGCCCCGAAAGGCTCCTCCGAAACGCATTTCAATGTGAAGGTTGTGTCTGAGCAGTTTCAAGGGCGGAATCTGCTAAAACGGCATCGCCTCGTGTATGACTTGCTACGCGATGAGCTCCAGGAGGGCGGAGTTCATGCTCTTTCTCTCAACACTAAAACACCAGCTGAGGTCGGTCCCAAGCCCTAGTGTTAATGCATCTGCTCCTCCCTTGTTGCCGAACAGAGGAATTAGGGTTTTCTTTTTGCACTTCAATTAAGTGCAATCAGCCTTTCTTGTGCAATTTAATCCAGCATTCGTATCGTAATGTATTCGTCCAGCTGTTGTCGCCATCTGCCATAACTGATTTGTGGGTTTGTTTCCTTTTTCTTGCCTTCATCATGCTGCTCAGCTATGTCGATTCTTTGTTGTTTCTCACTCGATACAGGTCTGGGTGGCAACTGGTTTCTCTTTTTTTGTTGTTTCTAGTGATCTGACTTCTAAAAATCAATATTACTTCTCTCATCCCGTTGTTTTGCAATGAATTATGTCGTTTGGTAAACAGGAGCAGTACTGAAAGTAATGCTTCATAGGAAAAACAGCTCTGAGCAGTTGAGTGTGTGTGTGTATGTGCTTATTTATCTATTTCACAAATAGAATCTCATTGTTCTAAACTCAGTTCTAAACTCTAAAGGAATTTACATCATGTCTTTATAAAAGTGGCTCTTTGTGCTGAGGTTTTGCTGAGATTGGGCAACTGGACCAATCAGCGCAACTATATCTTGAGTCTATCAACGTTGGCACATCGTTAAGGTACTGTTAATCTTAACAGGGTTTGAATATGTGAGATACATCTCTTCATCTTTGCTATTAAAAGCTGGTGAATTTAAACTAAAATCATTCAACATTTTTATCCCTACTTGATTATAGATGTACGATGTTCTCTTCGAATTTGCAAATTTCTACAAAATCAACTATTTCGTTATTTAGATAGGTTTGGGTGTAAATGAACACAATTCTTTTTTTCATTAATTTTTGATAAGTTTATTCAATTTTCTTAAAAATTAATCTTAAAATTTCTTAGAAGTATCTCTTGTTAGATTAATTTTTTTTAATAAAAATAAAAATAGTTTGTATTGTGCCATTTAGTGAATATTTTCCATTCTTATGTCATTATATCATTGTGTATCCAAATTATTGCTTATTGGAGTTCATATGATACGTATGACCATGTTAGTATCATTTTATTTTTATAAAGATATTCACAAATGTTTTATTTGATTTTTTTGGAGTGGACAGTATTGTATTACATTAAGTCTTGCTTGAAAATGCATTGAGCACATGCCTATGGAATGTAAAAAGGAAATTGCAACAGCAAGATCTTAACAACTCTAATAGAATCTTTAATAAGTTCCAATTAAATCTTAATAATGTTAATCAAGCTTTAATCAAATCCAAAAGAAATCTTAAAGAAATTATGAAAGAAACATGAAGAAATCCTAAAGAAATATTAGATTAAAATTTAACCAAATCTTATTTTAATCTTAATTGAAACCCTTATGGATCTTAAATAAATTTTAGGTCAAACACTAACTAAATTCTAAACCCTAAACCATAAACCAAAGCTTAGACAAACCCTAAGCCTTAAATAAATCCTAAACCAAATCTTAATCAATACCTAACCAATTCAAACAAATCCTAAGGCAGATTGAAATCCCAATATCTAATGTTTAAACCATTCATCTTACTTAAAAATTTACACATCTCTTAACTTCTTAATTAAAAACAAGTATAACAAATTTGAAGATAATTGCACTTACCAAATGGAAGAAAAACCCAAAAATTGGCTTGGATGTTGGCCAGCCTCCTCCAATCTAAATGTTGAACTTCCAGTGTCAATATCTCTTTTTTGAATCATTGAATTTCTCCCAAAAGTCAAACTATTGGAAATGAAATCTAGTCTCTATAATATATATATATATATATATATATATACTTCAATCCAATTTACAAATTGCTAAAGTTCTTAAAAATAATCATTGACCATCATACTCCAATTTCTAAGACCTCAATTTTTAAAAACCTTCACATACTTTGATCTAATCATTTGATTGACCTCAAAATTTGCACATACTTTTACAACTATTACACCAATATTTTATTCAAAATTTATCCATATTCATACAACAGAACTCAAGAAACCTTCAAAGGTGTAAACATAGTTTTATTTCTCAAAATTTAAACCAACCGAGAACATTACTAACTTTGAAAATCTCCCAAAACTGAATATTAACTCAATTGATATAAAACCAATGTCCAAAAATCTCTTTGCAAATTTGTTCTCAAACTCTACTTTTCAATCTACCAAAGAACCTTGGAGTCATTGTAGGTGTGTGGTTTTGTGCCTTAAGGTCTGATTTCAACCCAGGTTGACAATTGGATATATCTATGTATACATTTTATTTTTTGAAGAATTTAAGATAGTGAAAATGTTAAATTAAAAAAATTAAAAAAAAAAATCAACTTGTAGAATTAAAAGTATATATTATAATATTAATAATAATTTTAAATTTCTATTAATAGATATCTTAGTTCTATAAAAGAATTCAATTATGTCTTATAAATTGTATGTAGGTATTCTATTTTTTTGATATTACAATAGTTCTTAAATTTTGGTTACTATCTTGCTTTAGTAACATATTTTACATTTAAATATTAAGATGTTTCTTGTAAATTTTACAAAAACTCTAAATATTATTTATCTATTTTAGAAACATTTCTTTTGAATTCAACTCAATATTGTATTTAGTAAAAATAAGAATAAAAGACATGTCATGTTTTTCTTATTACTTTATCTCTTATTATTTTTCTTCTACACACTTCATCTTCTTCTTTCTTGCATAGATATGTATTATAATAAATAAATAAGTAAATAAAATCCTTAATGAAATCTACTTTATATCTAATTAAACTAATTTTATCGAATTTCAGTTCATGATTTCTTATCTTTGTAGCCTCACAATGACAAATTGGAAGATTTTAATAAAATCTTAAAATCCCTAAATTTGGATGTATATATATATATATATATATATATATACACACAAAAAATATACAAATCTTTAATATACTAATTATTTTTGAAATAGTATCTTTAAAAAAATTAACAATGAAAACTTGTATAAGATTTAACATTCTTGTACAATTTAACAACATTTCAAAATATATGTTCATTCTTTGATCATATATTTTTAAAAAAATATTTAAAAGTTAAATAAATCATATATTTAAATATATTTGATTACTTGTGTGGCAATGTGGGAGGAAAACCTTTGCAGGGTTAAATCAGCCATGGACGGGGACAGATGAATATACTATTGGAACAATGCACCTTGAATCCAAGTCAAAAGGACATTCTCAAAAGCATCTTGAAAATGCTTTGGCACAGAAGCACATCAATCAAATATCATGTGCACTACAATTTCCTTACATTCTCAAATATTCTTAAGTATTAAAAAACCTATGATTCTCCTTGTTAAGAAAGTACACACATATAGCTAAATAAACAAAAAGGAAAATTACCACAAACAATATTTTAATAACAGTTTATTTTTTATTTTTTTATACAGTTGTTTACAAATATATTTAAATAATAATTTGTTGAAGAATGATTTTGTTTTGTTCTGTTTTCTCTTCTGTATAATCTTTCCTGTACATGTGCGGCTTGTGGAACAACTTCAAAGAGAAATACTGGAGTGTCGAATGGTGGAGTCATGATATGTTTTCAGTTCCCATATCTGGAAGACATCAAATGATGAATAGAAAGAAAAGGACATTTAAGGAATTATAGCATAATTGAACAGTATGCAAGCATCAGTTTTCACAACAGTTCTCAATTTCAGAAGGACAACATTTCTACACTTTGGCTAGGAAAGAGAAGAAGTGCCTATGCTTCCCATAAGGCCATTGTATTTACAAAATGTTGAGTATAGTACAATGTGAAAGCCAGTGGCTTTATCAGGAAGAATGCCATGCCCAGCGGAGTATATACATTGTAACTACCCCTGGCATGATACCCTCTGTAATGGACATTATTGTATCTTAAAGCAAAGCCATTGTGAGCACTCAATTAGAGACTTTTCTCTGCAACTGGCCCTCCGTAACCTAAGACTTCACAAGATGAAAAGGCATCCAATAGATGTTGCCTGCTCTAATAACGGTGTTGACAACCCTAAACTAAGAACAAGCAAAAGGCAGTTTTTCTCGGCAGGAAACCACCACTCCTTATGACGACAGACCTTGAATCACATTCAGAAAACACCGAGAAACATGAATCAGAGCATGGTTCACGATCAACTGCATGAAAGGTAAAGCCAAAAATCCTCACGCGTCCGTTTCGAAGCGCAATCTGCATCAACTTTTAGAGATACCATCTCCGCTGAAATTTTCTCAACAACCAATCTTCCTCGTTCAAATGAGCTCCAGTCACACGCACGGAGTCATACGCACGAAAGTAGGCCTTCATGTGAAGTATGTGAGGACTTTTAGGACATCATTCTGCAACTCCCTTTTTAAGAGGAAGGTTCCCCTGGCGAACTTATTGAAAATCTGGGCTTGCCGAAACTGACAGTATCATCTAGCACTCCAATTCTAGACAGTTTATTTCTCGGGCTTGGCCTGCTCATGAAGCTGCTTCCTCGTACAGTCCCAGATTTAAGAGTGGGCATAGACACAATCGGTTGCTTTGATGCAACCTTTCCAGAGCTGCAACGCGGGCAAGCTGGGTCTTGGCGAGAGCTATCAGGGGTAATCTGCTCGAGGCATTCAGTATGATATGTGTGGCCACAAACCAAAACCCCAACTACATTGCATTCGTGAAAACCCATAAAACGCGAGGAGGCCCATGGAGATCGCTGAGTAAGTCCCCGTGAGCAGACACCACAATTCTGCACAGAACTCAAGGAATCAGAACATATGAATAAGGAGTAAGTTGGACATGACAACGTATTTGGAGCATGCACAACGAATGACGCAACTGTAATTTTACGTTTTATGAGAAAAGCTTGTCTATGTTCGAGTGATTGTATACAACACACTCATCCAATTTGTAGAACTAATTCCAAAACCAAACGGATTACATTAAAAGCAAGTACTTTTCCAGAATATCCAAGACTGAATACATCCACGACACTTAGCAAGACCACTAGCCCAATCATATTCATTAGGACGATTGCACATAGCTAAATCATTCGAAGAGCAAGATGAATAGGCTACCTCAGGACACGGGCTGGACGGGGTTGATTGAGAACTACGTGCGGTAATTTTCTCCATGCACATCTGACCTGAACCTCTATCATATTCCTCCGACCGGTTGGTACCCCAGTGGTAGTCAGATGGACTCGTGGCGTTTGATACCCTTAACCATTCCTGCCGTGCATCGGATCCCGCTTCCATAAAGCCATTGAACGATGACCAGTCAGAGCTCCCCCCTGCGCTAGAACTTCTACTGGAGTTTGATCGATGAAAGGAAAAGCGCCCATCCAAAGATGGCACTTGACCTGGACCTGTCGGAGGAAAACGTCCCTCATAATGTTCTCTCCGTGAAGGATTGCCAGGCACCAGGAATGAGGGCTTAGATAACGCGGAGTCGTTCCCATGGGAAGACGATGGTAAACCAGACTCTAAGTGAGGAGCAGGGGGGGCTTTTGTGACATTGAGAAATGACGATGAAGTGCTCTCGGATTTTATTGATATTGCAGGTGGACGAGTAAGAATGTGTTCCTGCAGATAGCGCAATGAATAAAATTGAAATCAAAAGTTTGTTTTAAAAATCTTTTGTCAATTCTATGTCTGAAACTTAGAACATGTATCCGGCTCCAGTAGTTCATTAGAAGCATTCTTTTCCTAACTCAATCCAAGTCAGACTCTACTACAGGAATACGTTACTTGATAAAAATATATATCTAAGTCTTAGGGCTCCATCCAGGACAGAGACTAGACAAAAATTGAGTAGAAGTTGCGTTAGTACTTACCGCTTTGGAGGAGTGTGCCGAGGTTAGAGGGCTTGCTACTATTTCTGCAGGATCAAAGTTTGAAAATTGTCAGGCTAGGATGGCAGCCTCCACTTCGACGATCATGATAACAGTCCAGCATAGACGAAAAAGACAGATAATTCATGAGTCTCAGAAGCGGAACTGCAGTTTATGCATCTCGTTATGATTAGTGACAACTTGATTCTGCGTTACCATAAGTTCTATCTACCAGCAGTGATCATTTAAAATATCCATGAAAATGAAGTATGCATCGACCAATGTCGCTTGCCTTTGGACATTCGTGTACCTGATTCAGCTGTTGTCGAATCAGCAATACGATGACTGGATGAAGCAAGAGGATTCCATATAAAATTGTTGGGACTGCCTCCATATAGACTCCCAGAGGGAGTGCGGTAATGGTTATAGAGTCTACTGCCATCTACCCTCCTCCAGCTTCTACTTCCACGACCACTCAAGGATAACGATCTTCTGTGAACAGAAAACGTTCGAGATGATGTGCCCACGTAGTCTTCACCATGCAGTTGGTCCAAGTGCGAGCTCGATAACGGGGGCACATATCCCTCATTGGTGTGCCAACGGGGTTTATCTCCCAAACTTGACCAATTGTGACCATTGTCGGACGATCCATGTGGCCTTGCGGCCACACAGCAAAGGGACCCCGTTTTGACTGCTTGACTGTACACACTCTCCTCCTTTTGTCTTTCAATGCAGTTAACTCCCTTCTTCTCAAAACCGGAGACAGTTATTGTAGCCGTGGCGCCTGACTTTATCTTCCTGGGATCAACAGCGATAGTAGATGGTTGACCGCATGGATAGTTGAGGTGCTACAAGTCCTGCAAAGCAATGTTACCAATCATATAATAAATCAGCCTTGCTGCGCAATTTGGAATCGGCCTACCTGACCCCTCAACTATCAGTATTTATATGATGTTTCTTCAAAACCACGCAGCTAATGAAAACGACAATGTTGGAACCATTTGATCAACGATGAAGAGTCCTGCTAGTGGAATCACTGTTAGAGAGGATCTTTACCACCATCAATCTCCAGCAAGGTGGATGGAGTTCCGATGGTATCGTGAGCGTTCGCAGTATCAAAACTAATTACGTAGGAAACATGGACATGTACAGAAACCAATCAAACCAATGTTTTCACACGGTTTATCACTATGGATCGAGAACTGACCGGAAAATACGTTGAAAGATATTATCCTGCATTGTCTAGGCGTAATATCCAGAGGTAAATCACGCCCTCGTGCCAACGTGGTGCCACGATTTTGAAGAGCATGTCATGTCATGTCATACATACCATTCTACTTAATTTCCAGGGTTCAAATGAATCTTACACAATGTGTAACCTGTATCCTGCGACCACCAAGCAGGAGACAGAAATTGCTTAAAGAACTGTGGGTATGAAAATCCACTTATGTGCAAAAAGTAATCTTACGAGGCATTCATCTTTAAGATTCTGATTCTTCTTTCGTGAAAGATAACTGAACGCGCCAGCAGCAAGAAGGCACAGATGCGAGTGAAACGTGTAGAATCGTTCGAGACTTACCCGAATCAGCTTCAATTGCAGAAAACTTGTCACCATAACATGCCACAGAGTCCGTATCTAACACGATCTCCGCCACGTATCAAGTAAGGAAGGGGCACTTGGAACAACTCGAACCAATTCAAGAACGTGTAGTTAGCGCTATCTTCATTGCCAGAACAGTACCTCTCTACAGTGACAAAGCAGAAGTGAGCGACCTGCTTCAGATGCCCGAGCGCACTGGTATACTCACTATAAAAACAGATAAACTGCACACAAGCAACGTATTCCCAGAATTAGAAGTGATTCGTACCTGCTAAGACAGTAAACCACCTCAATTGCCCTTGCTAAGCGCACCCTATTGTTAAGAACCTCTCGAGACACATCTTAAAAAACTTTGGATCAAGGTTAGGTCTGATAGAAGACACCACACCGCAATTCCTCGATCAGATCGGTAGACTTTAAGAAATAATCAGATCAAAGAAATTAAAACCATTGTTTTGAAATTTTAAAATTAAAAAAGACAAAAAGGCAAAAAGAAAAAATCATGCACGGAAATTCTGCCAAAGACCACCCGAAAAGTGTACGAGTAGACAAGCCTTATCAGCGTCCTTCGATTGTAACAAACAAATTAAGTCACGAAAGTGATTCCCAAGCACTCGATACCTTCTATGCAAAGTGGAAACAAACCAAACCCCAACCAGTTCATCTAGCACCCAATAAAACACGACCATGTCACACCATCTCCCAAAAAAACAAACGGAAGAAGCGACTAACCAATCAACACACAAACACACAAAACAAAACCAAAAAATAAACAAACGTTGCTGAACTGCAATCAACACACGTGAAACCTTCTTTCCACTTCAAACAGCCGTAACCTCCATAATGACACGTTGAGCACCATGGCCTACGGAAATCTCAGATGGATGCTGCTCGATTCAGAAAAGAAACGCAGCTCTCCATAATCCACTCGCAAGGAAAGAAAGAACCCCAATTATCCCAGCCAACCACCATAGCCCCCCCCCCCCTCCACGCTCAAAACCAAATACCTGAAATTTCCCAATCCCATACTCATCTCCTCTCTCCGACCGCCTCAACCAAAGATTGCTAACGCGACGTGAAAAAGAAGGAAGGAAAAGAACGAAGAAGAAACGACGCTAATCCCGGAAGAGCGACGCCCCTCGCAAACATCGAAACACGAAAACGCCCGGCATCTCACCCTCTTCCCAGACGAAAGTCTACCAGCACGGGAAAGAAACAACGCAATTGAGAGGGAGGCGTGGCGGTCGATGAAGAGGAAGAAGAAGGAAGTAGACGAAGGGCACCTGGAACCAGGGAAAGGTGTAGCCAGGGTGTGAGAGCGGAGTGAGGGAGGGAGGAATTGAGCAGAGTAAAGCAGAGCAGAGTAGAGAAGCTTGGACGCCACCGAAGAGCTTGCTCGCTGTTGTTGTTGGTGGACGCAGCGCAACGCAACGCAATTCTCTTCCTGTTCTGTGAGACATAACATACACATAACATTACACATAGCTCTCTCTCTCTCCTTGTCTCATTCTCCGTCTCAGTCCCCCCCCTCCCCCCCTGTTACCCGTGCCCGCGCACTGGCCCTCCTTCCCCCCCGCTTCCGTTTTCCTTTCGTAAGTAACCCCTCTCTTCCTTCGTTCATTCATTCACTCATTCATTCACTCATTCATTCACTCATTCATTCACTCATTCATTCATTTATTCATTCATTCATCCATCCATCTCAGTTTATTGGTTTCCTTCCTTCCTTCCTTCGTTTGTTGGTTGGCTTGTGCTTGAGCCATAATTATATTTTATACTTTATTTTATTTTACCCTTTCCATGTAGTAAGTTGTGTTCTGACTCTCTCTCGCTCTCTCTCACGCTGGTTCTTCTTCTTCTTCTCCTGGTTGTCTGTTTTTTTCTGGTCCGACCCTGCCACGGGGTGTCACCATGCAACTACTGCGACTCCATCCTGCTACTACTACAACTTACTCCAGGAAATAATCAGAGTCAATCAGCGCACACAGGGAAGTGAGAGGAAGGGAAGGGAAGCAGAGAGAGAGGACCTCCTCTCTCTCCGTCTCGCTCTCTCCCAGTCAAAGTAAGAAGAAGACGAAGAAGACTTTTTGCAATTGCTATTATTGACATTTTGCAATACAGTGTGTGAAAAAAACAAAAAGGGAGAGGGGGGGGGGGCACATTCTGCCAAACCCTAAAGAAAGAGAGATCAATCATCTGCCTCCTCTCCTCTTCTCTCCCCCACCTCTTCAGCCAGCCCATCATCATCCATCCCCCTTCTTCCCCATTTACCTCCCTTCCTTCCTTCCTCGTTCTCATCCATCAGCAAAGGCATTGCATGTCAGTCAGTCGGCAAAGGAAAGGAGAGAGAGCTGGGGATTGACTGGGCTGCTATATAATGCATTCATTTATTCTTTCTTTTGGAAGGAAGGGAGGGCCTTGCTCCTCTCTTTCCTCCCCTAACACGATTGTTGCTTGCAGGCCCCAACTCTGACTTGCTTCACACTCACAGGAAGGCAAACACACACACAGAAAGGAGTAAAGAGAAGGGGGGAATGTCAGAGATCTCACACTGGAAACAAAGTATTCATAAATTTTTGTGTATTGCCAAAATTTTGATTTCTTATTATTATTATTATTATTAGTAGTAGTATTTATATTCTAATAATTAAGTATGTGAAAGCATAATTAAAAATATAATGTTTTTTTTTAGAAAAAAGAGAAAAGAGAAAAGAACACACGTCATCATCATATGACAACCGTAAAGAATGGATTCCTATTTTGTAGTATTCTACTAATAAAAATAAGAGAGTTTTTTTGTTATGTATATACATATATATATATATATATATTCCACCTTCATTTTAGGAATAATATTTATATTTTAAGGTTTAACGATTTTACTTATTTTTAAAATTTTAACTTAATTGGGTGGGGGGGGGAGATCAAAGGGCGAGGATTTCCGAAGGAAGCTCCAAATGCAGATGCGACCATATTAACGATTAAGCTGCTCAACTAGGAGGCGTTTCAGCTCAGCTTCCAGAAGAGCCCCTGGAACCAAGTGGATGGGGAAAGTATAGGTGGCAGACACAGTCAGCACCCGCCAAAAATCAGCCAAGGCGCTGGAGGAGGCTCGTGTGCGGCAACAGACACGAAAGGGGACTATGGCAGATTATCCATTGTCGAGGAGGAGCATCACACCGCAAAAGTCTCCCTGCAACTGCAAATGGATCTGCCGCTAATACCCCACCCCACCCAACCCCCTACTATTATTATTATTATTATTATTATAATCTGAGAGGGGGGTGATGGCGTGCACCCAAATCTGAAGTATCCGGTGCCGCTGCACCATCAATCGGAAGGAGAAGAAGAAACAGAAGAAGAAGAAGAAGAAAAAGTGTCCCACCATCACCGGAGGCGGCGATTGATGCTGCCCTCTCACGTCGAGTTCCTCGACTTTGGATTCATTCGCTCCCTCGAATCCGCCTCCGCATTCCAGGGGGTGGTCCGTCCCAGGCTCTTGAGCTGTCTCGGAATCTCGCATCGTCTGTTCGGAATAGTCACACGGGAATCCTTCAATTCTGGCTCCTTCGATGTGTCAGTAGCAACACGGCTCATTCTCTGAAAGAGAAGCTGATTTTGAGGGGGACTGGAAAGCCTGGGGCACACGCTCCCACCCTTTCCAGACCTTTCCTTCCATGCTACGGAATTGATCAGCTGCGTCGAGTCGCAAGCTGAGGGGGGGGGGGGATAGTTCCCCGTTGCAAACAGCAATGCCTCTCCTCCGCCTCCTCCTCCTCCTCATCGATGCGAAGGGCGAGTTGCGTGCGTGCGTGCGCAGGAGGAGACGCCTCCGGTAGAGATTATTCCGGAATTGCGCACTCGTTCATTCCAATCATCTCCACACCATTGCATCATCGGAGATACCACCACCACCACCACCACCTCCATCCTCATCGCAAAACACACACACACTCGCTTACATACACTAACATGCACACACGACGAAGCTGACGACGACGACGAACGAAACATGGTGACGAACGAAGCATAAAGGCGACGGTGTCCGACGAGCGAACGTTGTTCATTGGATGATGGATGAGTTGCGCCTCGTTCGGGAGAGTATCATCCATCCGTGGCTGTTCGTTGTTACGATTGCTCCAAGAAGAATAAAATGGTGTCTGATCCATTTAGTAATGAACTATTTTTTTCTTTGGTTTTATGTGGATTTGGATGTTCTATTGATGTATATTTACTGCCTCATCAAATCAATACTTAATTTTTTTTCTTGGATTGAACAATAGCCATGCTTTGTGATGCATTGACAACACCTTGTTTTTTTTTTGATGATGTATATATATTGAAAATAAGATAAAAATATTTTGTGGAATTTCTAGAATAGAATGATTTATGCATTTCTATTTTTTATCTTATTTTTATTGGTTAAAAAATTTATGTTTTAAACCATGAAATAGTAATTTTAATTAGAATATTTTGAACAAGCATAAGGGTGGAAAGTTTATATTTTTAATTTTAAAAAATAAATAAAAGAAAATAAAAATATATTTATATGGAAATTGAGTGCTATGTTTTGAAATGCATGTAAAAAAATAAAATAAAATAGATAAATACTTTGAGATGTGTGAGAATAATGAATTAATGTATGTGTAACACTCATTCTATCACTTAAACACAGGATTGTTTTGGATTTTCATGCATCTACATGAATATAATAAGATAATCTCTCTAATTCACATAATTAAATTCAAAAATGATATTGATTTTTTTTAAAAAAAAATATTTAGGCTACAAAATTACATTCTTTTTAAAATAAAAATTGGTTATAAAATCAATAATTATAATCAAATATGAGTTATTATCTATAAAATATTTCTAAAAATGATGGAAATAAATTAAAAATAATTTATCAACTTAATATTTTGAAGTTCTAAAATTTTCTTCATGATTTGCATTAGAAAATAAATTACATAATCAAATGTAGTTCCTGGGCAAATGTTGAAAACCATTGAATGCTTCTCAATTCCTTCAAAATTTAAATCTATCAATTATGAATTCATCCTTTGTAAGACAAACTAGCTTGTATCAGATTTGTATTTTTCAAACAATTTTTACTATAATTCTTTCAATTTTAACAATCAAGTTTCATAACATCATATATTGATCTATTAAAAAAAAATGATTATTTTGTGCAATATTGAATTAACAAGATGTACTATACCATATATATATTGATGGATGTACCTTCTTGCAATAATATTTATTCCAAGTTGTTAAAATGTTTAATACTGACTACAAATGCATCCATTCTAGTTTCATGATTCTACTAACATAGTACAATGCCAAAAGTATATCAATCATATCTAATGCCAAACTTATGAAATTCTCCAAAAATTAGGATCCACTTTATTTCACAAATCTAGAGTCATCCAAAACAAATCCCAACTTTACAAAGCTCTTACAAATTCAATACACATTCAAATTACATCAAATCAACACTGAAAGAAAATCTATCAAGTCTGCTATCAAATTCTACCCTTCAATTTCCAAAAGAATCCTAGAATCGTTGTTGAGGTTTGGTTTTGTGCCTCGAGGTCTAATTTCGACCCTCGTTCATAATCGGCCCTCTCTAGGTATCAATATCTAGTTTTTCTAGATAATTTTTGCTAGAATTTACTCTTAACTTCCTTGTAAAGTTGTCTATTTCATTTATTTTGAGGATTTGTAGATATATATGTGTTCAATATATGCTGTGTGTTTTAGCTTGATTAAAGGATTGGATAAAAGATTATTCAAGTTTAAGTGGATCAAAGTCTTGGAAAATAGAGTTTTAGGTTTAGTGAGGATTTCTAAGCTTTCTTGCAATCTATCTATTGGAGTGAAGTGAAAATAATGTATATAGATAATAAACTTATTTTCCTACGTATGTGAGAAATTTAAGATCAATCAAACAATTTAATAAGGAGATATTGATACTAAACATTCAACATTCATATTAAAGAAGGAGGCTAGCCAATATCCGAGAAAATATTAAAATTGATCTTCTTTTTGGTGAGTTCAATCTTCTTCAAAATATTTTTATTTGTAGTCAACTTAATTATAAAGAGGTGTGCAAAATTTGAGTTAAAATCAATGGTTCATTCATTAGTTATTAAGGTTTAAATCTGCTATAGGAATTATTTTGATTATTTAGGATTTGGTTAGAATATGTTTGGGGTTTGATTAGGATTCGGTTAAGGTTTGATTAGGATTCGGTTAAGGTTTGTTTAGGTTTGTTTAGGTTTGTTTAGGATTTTACTAGGATTTATTTAGGATTGAATAGAATTTAGTTAGAATTTGTTTAAAATTTGACATGGATTTGATTAAGATTTGTTTAAGGTTAGAATAGGATTTAGTTAGGATTTATTAAGTTTTGATTAGGATTTAATTAAGATTTCTATTTTAATATTTTATTAAGATTTTTATTTTAGTATATTTTTTAATTCTTATGTTATTTCTTTATGATTTCTTTAAAGGGTCTTTAGGAATACTTTGTATTTCTTATATAATTTCTTTGCAATTTTAATTGAATTTGATTGATATTTGATTATACTTGCTAATCTTTAATTATAATTTATTTAAGAATCTATTAGAAGTATTAGGACTTGTTACAATTTTCTTTTTATCTTCCATAGCCAAGTGTCCAATGCATTCTCAAGCCAAATGCCACGTAATATGACAACGTGTTTGTAGTTGATTGACAAATTAGAGACTTGGTCAACAAATGAATCATGTGTGATATATGTTGGTAGCTTATGGAAGAAGCTAACTTTATGGCATACATGTAGTAAACTTATTTTGTAAGTTAAGATATATGTCTTGCAAAGTCAACACATGTTGGAGGTCCTATAGAATATTGCTACATAATTCTTAGTTAAATAGTATATATGAAGGTAAGAGTGAAGACTTCTTTATTCTTGGAAATGACTTTCTAGTCCTTAGTCTTGTTTTAAGACTTTTTAGTCTTCCTATCTTTGACAATAGTCATTCTAGTCTAATATTATATCATCTTTGAATGGTTATTTAGTCTTTTTGAGTGACATAAGAATGCCTTAATCTTTCAATTCTTCAAGATTCATGTCCTTAATAATTTGACAAATTACTAATTCATTTTTCTTTTTTTATTTTAAAAATGAGTGGATTACTCCACTTTCATTGTTGTATTTTGAAGGTTACAAACTATCTATCTTTAAACAAATAATTTAATTTTTTAACATTGATTTTTTTTAAAAATGAGCAAATTATCTCTCTTTGTGAAAATTTTCATCTGACATTAGAAATTATGGATTATCTTTCTTTAATTTGACTTCTAGATTTATAAAGTTGTTTGAAATGGAAGAAAAAATCATATATGCTACATTTGGCAAAGATAAGAATAGATTTGTAACTATTGTAGATCTTCACAAGCTTGTCAAGATTCTTAAAAAAGAAATTTCGTGCCAACTATAGAAGCACTACTCTTGTACACATGAAGGAAGTTCAGAGTCTACTTCAAGAAGTTGTGCAGTTGAAGGAAGTAAGTAGATCAGCTATATAATCAAATTCAAGAAATCTTGCTTCTATAAGTACAAAAAGAGCAAGGATAAGTATGTTCAAAAATTATGGTGGAACAAGATCAAAATTACAAAGTTTTTTGCAACAAGTTAAGCTCTATTTAAGGCCACATTCTTTCCAATACCTTGATGGATTTATATAAGTTGAATTCATAGATGCACTTCTATCAAGAAGTATTCTCTTGATTTACACATTTGATAAAAAAAAGATTCATGAATATTCTATGATTTGAATTCATTCTTGGAAGTATTTACAGGTATATTTGGAAAAAATAATCAAGAAAGGGTAGCAAAAATCAACCTCATATTGCTACAATAAAGATCACGTACAAATACTATATATGCTAGTAAATTCCAAAATCTTACTTGTGATGTGGATTAGAATAATAAAGCCATTATCAATCAATTTGATATAAATTAAAAGATAATATCTAAGATTTATTATTGACAATGATGAGAGTAGATTCATTAGAACAATTGATTACTCAAGCTATTACATATGACAATTGACTCTTTTCAAAAATGGTAAAAATAAAGATTTGGTTGAAGAAGTACAAGTCAAGCAATAGCAATATCTTCTAAATTTATGGAAGCTTATTTGTCAAGGCCAAAGCCTATATAAATTGACATAGTATATTTTAAACTTCTTACTAAATAAGAAAAGACTTGTCATCATCAAGAAGATTTATATTTATATTGTAGAAAAGTCAAATATATTACTCAACATTATTCAAAGAAGAAATACAATCACAAATTGAGAAGCATGATTGCTAAAGAAGATGATATAGCCTTATTAGATTTAAGAGCCTCAATATGTTTAATAGATAAAAACTTTATTAAAAAATTACATATATCTTTAAATAAGAAAACTAAACATGAGCATATAGAAGTAATAGATAGTTGTTTGTTATCTTTTGGAGATATTATATATGAAACTTTATTCTTAAAAGTAGCAACTAGTGGTCATAATAATTTAATAATATTTAATGAGATTAGTCTCTTTATAATTCAATTATTTTAGAATTATTGTGTCTAGAAAAGTATAACTTTCAAATAGACAAGATTTCTTATAGCCTTAATTTTTTCTATAGTTAAGCCTAAGATTTTGCTAAGCAAATACAAATCCATAAGATGGATACAACCAAATTATTATTGGTAAGTACAAAAATTTCATGCATAATGAAAAAGAAGAATCAACTTTTGCTATATATGCCACACTTATTATAGATGGAAAAAATATTTCAAGTAGCATTCTAATCTAATGTCATGGCCATGATCATATAAACTAATATTTAATATGAAAGCATCTTAGAAGCTTCCTAGACGCTACTTTGACTTCATAGGTATCTTTAATTGGCTTTTTGGATTAGAAACGTAGTCAACAAGTTGGCCATGTGCCACATATGTTGTTAGCTTGAAGATCAAGCTAACTATGTGGCCCACACGTAGAAAAACTTACCTTGTAAGTCAAGGCATGTGTCCTACAAAGTCAACACATACTGGAGGTCCTATAGAACGTCGCCACGTAGCTCCTAGTTAGATACTATATATAGAGACAAGAGTGAAGGCTTCTTCACTCTTGTCAACTCCTTTCTTGCTTCTAGTCTAATTTCAAGGGTCTCTAGTTTTCTTGTCTTTTGGCAATAGCCATTCCAGTTTCTATTTCAATATATATACTTGTTTATATATATTTTGTTACCTCTCTTTGAGTGAAGGCTCACTTGTCTGAATTGTTTTTTCATCGAGTTCTTGTCCTTGACAGATTGACAAGAGTACACCTACAATATCAGAGCTTTGTTTAATCTTGATTAAGAGTAGATTACCCCTTTTTCTTGATAAGATATAAGCATATTAGAAGTTGCGGATTATCCTCTTCTAAACTGATATTGTCCTTATCATTTTTTTTGTCCTCAAGTCCTCTCTTCTATTTGTCTTGAGCGATATTAGATATCTTCTCTCTTCTAAGTGTTATCATGGCAGAACTTCTCAAAATGAAGAGTGCAATGGCACAAATGCAAGAGCAATTGAGAGAGTTAATGCTTGCGATGCATCAACTCAATTTACCACCACAAGGAGCAACAAGATTGGCAGGAAATGAAGATATAGAAATGGTTGGAGTTGTTTCAACATCGGCACCAAACCATGTCCTTTCTCCTATAGTGGAACGCCCTTCAAATGTTAGAGAACCAAGAATTGCCCTACCTGAGAAGTTTGATGGCACCAGATCCAAGTTTTGAGGATTTATCAATTAAGTGCAAATGATGATTGAACTTCAACTCCAAAGCTATCCAACTCCAGGATCACAAGTTAGATTCATTGGTACGCTTCTTTCAAGTTCAGCACTATCGTGGTTTTCATCTTTTCTTGAACAATGAGATCCAATATTGGATAATCTAGAGGCTCTTTTGGCGGAGTTTTGATCCATGTATGGAGAGCATGATGCAATTCGTGTTGCAACCAATAAGATCCGTATTTTACGACAAGGTAATCGATTAATAATGTTATATGCTTCACAATTTTGACAACTTGCAACTGATATTAAGTGGGATGATGCTGCACTTATTAGCCAATTTCTCTACGGATTACAATATAAAGTAAAAAAATTAATGTTCAACTTACCTGATCCTCAAACATTGAGTCAAGCAATTGACTTTGCTATGAAGTGTAACAATCGCCTTTTTGAATTTCGATCTGAGAACCGTACAAGTGGACCTCAACGTTATTATAATTCAATGGCAACACCAACACCTCTTCAACACATACATTCGGAAGTAGAGGATATGCAAATTTATGTAATACGTTTCAAACCTCTTATTGAGCAAGAAAAGACTCTTCATCGTCAAGAAGGATTATGTTTATATTCTGGAGAACCAATGCACATTGCTCAACATTGTCCAAAGAAATGACGCAATCACAAAATGAGGAGTATGGCTGTGAAAGAAGACAATATGTTAGAAAACGAGTTTATCTAGCTACAATAGGAACCGTGCGGCTGGAACCTTGCACAACATCTAGTAAAAGTCCTATTCTCTCCTCAGAGCCTTCTCCTTGTTTTACATTAAATGTTATTTTAGGACCTAAATATTACAAAGTCTCTGCCTTGTTAGATTCAGGAGCCTCAGCGTGTTTTTTAGATGAAGAATTTACTAAAAGACATAACATATCTTTAGTAAAGAAAACTAAACATGTTCATGTAGAAGTCATAGATGGTCGTCCATTGTCTTCTGGAGATATTACTCACAAAATCCTTCCTATAGAAGTAATAATCAATGGTCATAATAGTTTTGTAGTATTTAATATTATTAGATCTCCTTCTAATCCAGTCATTTTAGGTTTATCGTGGTTAGAAAAATACAACCCTCAAATAGACTGGATTTCTCAAACTCTTACTTTCTCTAAAAGTATAACTAATAGTATAGTTAATCAAGTAGAGAGTCATAAGTCCAGTTCAATTAAACCCATATTTATAGGTGCAAAAGCTTTTTTGCATGCTGCTATAAAAGAATCATCATACATTATTTATGCTACACCCGTTTCTATTGGTGAAAAGACTTCAAGTGGCATTCCAAGCCAATATCAAGAATTTCAAGATGTATTTGAAAATAAAAATGCGGATACACTCCCGGAACATTGTCCCTATGATTGTTCAATTGACCTTCTAGAAGGAGAATAACTACCATTTGGACCAATCTATAGTTTATCACAAAATGAGTTAGTTGAACTCAAGGAGTATATTGAAGAAAATCTAGCCAAGAATTTCATACGCCATTCTAAATCTCCAGCAGGAGCTCCAATTCTATTTGTGAAGAAAAAAGATGGATCATTGCGGATGTGTGTTGATTATCGAGGACTCAACAAGATTATCCTCAAAAATAGGTATCCACTACTTTTAATATCTAGACTTCTTGATCAGTTGAATCAAGCTAAGATCTATACAAAAATAGATCTTCGGAGAGCATACAATCTAGTACGCATCAAAGAAGGAGATGAATGGAAGACTGCGTTTCGAACTAGGTATGGACATTTTGAATACAACGTCATGCCTTTTGGACTTATAAATACACCAGCAGCTTTTTAACATCTAATGAATGATGTTTTTCGAGAGTTTTTGGACGATTTTGTGGTATGTTATCTAAACGTCATCTTGATCTATTCTAAGAATCTAGAAGAACATGAACTTCATGTTCATCGTGTGTTACAAAAATTAAGAGATGTAGGACTCTATGCCAAGATAGAAAAGTGTGTATTCCACACTACTCAAGTCGATTTCTTAGGTTACATCATTTCAAATGATGGACTTATAATGGATCCTAAGAAAGTTCAAACTATTATAGATTGGAAGATCCCAAAAATGGTAAGAGATGTCTAATGTTTTTTGGGATTTGCTAACTACTATCGGATCTTCATCAAAGACTTCTCTCGAGTTGTAGCTCCACTTACACGTTTGACTTGTAAAGACAAACTCCAATAGAATCAAGAAGCGGAAGTTGCTTTTGAATCTTTAAAGACAACGTTTGTTTCTGCACCAATCTTGTATTGTGTTGATTTTTTCAAAGCATTCTTTATGGAAACAGATGCATCGGACTTTGCTCTGGGTGCGGTTTTATCATAAATGGGAACAAATGACAAACTTCATCCAGTAGCCTTTCATTCAAGAAAATTCTCAGCAGCAGAAATCAATTATGAGATCCACGACAAAGAACTTCTTACAATTGTGGATTCTTTTCAAGAATGGCGTCATTATCTAGAAGGCGCTTCTAGTCCAGTCATCGTGTATACGGATCACAAGAACCTCAAATATTTTATGTCAGCACGCGTATTAAATCATCGCCAAGCTCGTTGGAGCATGTCTTTATCAAGATTCGAGTTCATCATCACTTATTGGCCAGGAAAACAACAAGGTTTATTTGATGCCTTGTCTAGACGTTCTTATCTTGCACCAAAAGAAGGAGATGCAGCTTTTGAGCAACAAAGAACAGTTCTCTTGAAGCCGAAGCAATTTCATCTTCGAGCAATAAAATCAACATTGACTGTTGATTTAACTTTTCTTAAGCAAGTCCAGTTAAGTATGTCTTCAGACCCTCTTGTTTGTGATATCAAGAACAATTCTTCTAAATCTCATGATCTATCTAAATTTGAATTCAAGAACAACCTACTCTATTTTGAAGGACGCCTATATGTTCTAGAAGGAGAAGCACGTTTACATGTTCTTCAAGCTCGTCACGACCCTCAAGAACAGGACATTTTGGATATAATAAGACTTTGGAGCTGATATCTAGGGATTTTTGGTGGCCTCAAATGTGGAAAGCAGTTAAAGATTTTGTACAATCATGTGATGTTTGCTCAAGATCAAAAACTCCTCGTCATCGACCTTTTGGACTTCTTCAGCCATTACCCATTCCAGAACAACCATGGTCTTCTATTTCTATGGACTTCATCACGGATCTTCCAATCTTAGGTTCTTATGACTCTATATTCATGATAGTAGATCGTTTTACCAAGATGGCACATTTTGTACCATGTACAAAATTTATCACAAGTGAAGAAACAACTAAGCTCTTTCTTGACAATATCTATCGCTATCATGGATTACCCAAGGATATTATATGAGATATGGAAACTCAATTTGTATCAAGATTTTGGCGGACTCTTTTCAAGATTCTTAAAGTGGATATAAAACTATCTTCGGCATTCCATCCTCAAACTGATGGACAAACAGAGCGTGTTAATCAAGTTTTGGAGCAATATTTAAGATGTACCATTAATACCAACAAGATGATTGGACAACTCTTTTGCCATTGACAGAGTTTGCTTACAATAACACGGTACATTCTTCTACAAAATAAACTTCTTTCTTTGCTAATTATGGTTATCATCCACGACTTGATACTTTTGACTTTTCAAAAGTTGATAATCCTGCTGCGAAAGATTTGGCAATTCATTTATCAGAGCTACATGCAACGATGAAGGCGTAGTTAAAAGAGGCTCAAGAACAACAAAAGGTCAATGCGGATGTCTATCGAAAGGAACAACCATCATTCATCTTGGGTGATAAGGTATGGCTACTTCGTCACAATATCAAGACCACTCGTCCTTGTGACAAGTTGGACTATCGAAGGCTGGGACCATTTTCTATTTCTGTACAAATCAATCTAGTTGCATATCGTTTACATCTATTGGAGTCAATGAAAATCCATCCAGTATTCTATGTGTCTCTTCTTGAACTATACAAGACAGTGGACATACCAAGAAGATGATAAGCTCCACCTCCTCCTATAGAAGTGGACAATAATGAAGAGTTTGAAGTAGAAGAAGTCCTAGATTCGAGGCGACGCCAAAATAAATTAGAATATCTTGTCTATTGAAGCGGATACGGTATTAGTAAACACACATGGGAGCCAATAAAGAATCTTATAAATGCAGCAAAGGCGGTGGAGGCTTTTCATCGATGACATCGATCAAAATCAAGATGAAAACCTTCTTTATAAAAGAAACAACATCTAGGCAAGATAACAATCTACTTTGAATTCTTGTTCATAGCTTCATTGTAGTAGTGACGCTCAGGAGTTGTAGAACCAACAACCAGCAGATTCAACTCAAGAGCCTTCATTTGCTGACCTGCCAGACGAGACATTCTGATTGTCACAACCTTCAAGACGACGTAATGGAGATGAAGATCTTCAAGAACGACATGTTCTTCCTCGAGTAGATGGCGAGATACAACGCGTTTGGTATCACGATTTGGGAAGGGACTCCCGATGTTTGGTGATTTTGCTAGAGGTAGGAACAACTCTTGATGGTGTTCCAAATATTCTATTCAAAGGAAGTTACGAAGGCCTCAACAATGATCAAATAACTGGGTGGTCTTCCCGCCCTGGTATGGGATACTACCGATGGTTGAGAGGTCCTATCAATCATCTTCGAAGAGAACAAAGATTAGAGTATGTGGCGAATACAATTCGTCGCATCATAGATTTTCTCAACATATGATGACCGCTCCTCGTGGAACTCGTCTCTAGAAGGGGGGGTAATATCACGGCCATAATCATGTAAGCTAATAATTACATATACAAATAAGTAGAAGTAAATAATAGTAGGTAAAAGTAAGTTAATTTTATAATATTTAATATAGAAGCTTCTTAGAAGCTCGTAGATGCTGTGTCAAGGACAAAGACTCGATGAGGGAAAATATACACAAAAAGGCTATCTCGATATAATAAGTCAAAATATAAACAAATAGGTATATTAAAAGGAAACTGGAATGGCTATTGCCACAAGACAAGAAACTAAAGACTCTTGAACCTGGACTAGAAGCAAGAAAGGAGATGACAAGAATGAAGAAGCCTTCACTCTTGTCTCTATATATACTATCTAACTAGGGACTACATGGCGACGTTCTATTGGACTTCCCATATGTGTTGACTTTGTAGGACACATGCCTTGACTTACAAGGCAAGTTTTTCTATGTGTGGGCCACATAGTTAGCTTGATCTTCAAGCTAACAACATGTGTGGCACATGGCCAACTTGTTGACCACGTTTCTAATCCAAAAAGTCAATTTAAGATAGCTATGAAGTCAAAGGAGCGTCTAGGAAGTTTCTAGGAAGCTTTTATATTAAATATTATAGAATTAACTTACTTTTATCTACTTTTACTTACTTCTACTTATTTCTATATGTAATTATTAGCTTACATGATTATGGCCGTGACATTACCCCCCCTTCTAGAGACGAGTTCCACGAGGAGCGGTCATCATATGTTGAGGAAATCTATGATGCGACGAATTATATTCGCCACATATTCTGATCTCTGTTGTCTTCGAAGATGATTGATAGGGCCTCTCAACCATCGGTAGTGTCCCATACCAGGGCGAGAAGACCACCCAGTTATTTGATCATTGTTGAGACCTTCGTAACTTCCTTCGAATAGAATATTTGGAACACCATCAGGAGTTGTTCCTACCTCTAGCAAAATCACCAAACATCGAGAATCCCTTCCCAAATCGTGATACCAAACGCGTTGTATCTCACCATCTGTTCGAGGAAGAACATGTCGTTCTTGAAGATCTTCATCTCGATTGCGACGTTTTGAAGGTTGTGACAATCGTAATGTCTCGTCCGGCAGGTCAGCAAACGAAGGTTCTTGAGTTGAATCCGCTGGTTGTTGACTCTCCATCTAATTAGCGTCAGAATTGCAAAGAAGTTACAAACAAGGATATGAAATTGAATGTTATCTTGGCCCAATCTTGTCTCTTTTATAAGAGAGATTTTCATCTTGGTTTTGTTGGATGTCGTTGATGAAAAACTTTGACTTTAGCTGATGCATTTCCTAGATTCTTGGATGGCTCCCATGTGCGTTTACTAATATCATATCCGCGCCAATGAACAAGATATTCCAGCTTATTTCGGCGCCACCTTGAGTCTAATATCTCTTCCACCTCAAATTCTTCATTATTATCTACTTCTATAGGAGGCGGTGGCATTTGTCTTCTTCCTTGTATATCCACTGTCTTATATGGTTCAAGAAGAGACATGTGGAATATAGGATGGATCCTCATTGACTCCGGTAGATGTAACGGATATGCAACTGGGTTGATCTGTTCAGAAACAGAAAAGGGGCCAAGCCTACGATAGTCCAACTTGTCAGAAGGTCGAGTAGTCTTGATATTGCGACGAAGTAGCCATACCTTATCACCCACGTTGATTTGTGGTTGCTCCTTACGATATAGATCTGCGTTAATCTTTTGTCTTTCTTGAGCTTCCTTCAATTGCGTCTTCATTATTGCATGTAACTCTGACAACCGATTTGCCATATCTTCTGCTGCAGGATTATCAACTTTTGAAAAATCAAAAGTATCAAGTCGTGGATGAGAGCCATAATTGGTAAAGAAAGGTATTTGTTGTGTGGAAGAATGTACTGTATTATTATAAGCAAACTCTGCCAATGGCAGAAGGGTTTTCCAATCATCTTGTTGGTAGTTGATAGTACACCTTAAATATTGCTCCAAGACTTGGTTTACGCGCTCTGTTTGTCCATCAGTTTGAGGATGGAAAGCCAAAGATAGCTTTATGTCCACTTTTAAAATCTTGAAAAGGGTCCTCCAAAATCTTGACACAAATTGAGTTCCCCTATCCGATATGATATCTTTAGGTAATCCATGATAGCGATAGATATTATCAATGAAAAGCTTAGCTGTTTCTTCACCTGTGATAGATTTTGTACATGGCACAAAATATGCCATCTTGGTGAAACGATCTACTATCACAAATATAGAATCATAAGATCTTGAGCTTGGAAGATCTGTGATGAAATCCATAGAAACAGAAGTCCATGGTTGTTCTGGTATAGGTAATGGCTGAAGAAGTCCGTAAGGTCGATGACGAGGAATTTTTGATCTTGAACAAATATCACATGATTGTACAAAGTCTTTGACTGACTTCCACATTTGTGGCCACCAAAAATCTCTTGATATGAGTTCCAAAGTCTTATTATATCCAAAGTGCCCTGCTGCTGGAAAGTCATGACGTGCTTGAAGAACACGTAAACGTGCTTCTCCTTCTGGAACATATAGGCGTCCTTCTAAATATAATAGATTATTCTTGAACTCGAACTTAGAAGGATCATGAGACTTGGAAGAATTATTCTCGATATCATAAACAAGAGGGTCTGAGGACATACTGGACTGGATTTGCTTGAGAAAAGTTGAATCAACAATCAATGTTGATTTCATTGCTCGGAGATGAAATTGCTCCGGTCTCAAGAGGACCGTTCTTTGTTGCTCAAAAGCTGCATCTCCTTCTTTTGGTGCAAAATAAGAACGTCTAGATAGGGCATCAGACAAACCTTGTTGTTTTCCTGGCCGATAAGTGATAATGAACTCGAATCTTGACAAAGACATACTCCAACGAGCTTAACGACGATTCAACACGCGTGCTGACATGAAATACCTGAGGTTCTTGTGATCTGTATACACAGTGACTGGACTAGAAGCGCCTTCTAGATAATGACACCATTCTTGAAAGGAATCCACGATCGCAAAAAGTTCTTTATCGTGGATCTCATAATTGATCTCGGCTGCTGAGAATTTTCTTGAATGAAAAGCTATCGGATGAAGTTTGTCATCTGTTCCCATTTGTGATAAAACTGCACCCAATGCAAAATCTGATGCATCTGTTTCCGTAAAAAATGCCTTGAAAAAATCAACACGATATAAGACTGGTGCAGAGACAAACGATGTCTTCAAGGCTTCAAATGCTGCTTCCGCTTCTTGATTCCATTGGAATTTATCTTTACTAGTCAAGCGTGTAAGTGGAGCTGCAACTCGTGAGAAATCTTTGATGAAGATCCGATAGTAATTGGCAAATCCCAAGAAACATTGGACATCTCTTACTGTCTTTGGAATCTTCCAATCCATGATTGTTTGGACTTTCTTAGAATCCATCATGAGACCATCATTTGAAATAATGTATCCTAAAATGTCAACTTGAGTAGTGTGAAATACACACTTTTCCATCTTGGCGTACAATCCTGCATCTCTAAGTTTTTGTAATACTTGACGAACATGTATTTCATGTTCTTCGACGTTCTTAGAATAGATGAGGATATCGTCTAGATAGCATACGACAAAATTATCTAAGAATTCACGAAATACATCATTCATGAGATGTTGAAAAGCAGCTGGTGCATTTGTGAGTCCAAAGGGCATGACATTATATTCGAAATTTCCATACCTGGTTCGAAACGTAGTCTTCCATTCATCTCCTTCTTTGATCCATACTAGATTATATGTTCCTCTTAAATTTATTTTTGTATAGATCTTAGCTTGATTCAACTGGTCAAGGAGTCTTGATATCAAAGGTAATGGATACCTGTTCTTGATTGTGATCTCGTTGAGTCCTCGATAATCAACACACATTCGTAAAGATCCATCTTTTTTCTTTACGAATAGAATTGGAGCTCCTGCTGGAGATTTTGAATGGCGTATGAAATTCTTCGCTAAATTCTCGTCAATATATGTCTTGAGTTCAGCCATCTCATCTTGCGATAAACTGTAAATTGGTCCAAATGGTGGCTGAGTTCCTTCCTTGAGGTCAATTGAACAATCATATGGGCGATGCTCAGGAAGAATATCTGCATTCTTTTTCTCAAAAACGTCTTGATACTCCTGATATTGACTTGGAATGCTAATTGAAGTCTTTACGTTTTCAGAAATAGGTGCAGCATAAATAGCAAAAGTTGATCTTTCTTTTGCTGCGTGTATAAATGCTTTTGCACCTATCAGTACGGGTTTTACTATACTAGACTTATAATTTTTTACTTGCTTGGTAGAACTATTAATAATGCTCTGGAAAAAGTCAAGTTTACGCAAATTCCAATCTATTCGAGGGTTATATTTTTCTAGCCAGGATAAACCTAAAATAACTGGATTGGACGGGGATTTAATTATGTTAAAAGCTATGTAGCTATCAATACCGTTTATTGTTACTTTTATAGGATGAGTTTCATGAGTGACATCTCCAGAAGACAAGGGACGACCATCTATGACTTCTACATGTACTGGTTTAGGTTTCTGTACAAAAGGTATTTTACGACTTTTAACAAATTGTTCATCTAAAAAACATGCTGAGGCTCCCGAATCTAATAAAGCAGAGGCTTTGTAATTCTTAGGTCCTAAATATAAGTCTATTATAAAACAAGGAGAGGGTTCTGAGGAGAGGATAGGACCTTCATTAGGAATTGTACAAGGTTCCAACTGCACGGTCCCTATTGTAGCTGGACGAATCCGTTTTCTGACATGTTGTCTTCTTTGACCGTCGTACCCCTCATTTTATAGTTGCGTCGTTTCTTTGGACAATGTTGAGCAGTGTGCTTAGGTTCTCCGCAATATAAACATAATCCTTCTTGATGACGACGAATCTTTTCTTGCTCAGTTAGGGGTTTAAAATGTACCGCGTCAATTTGCATGTCTTCTATTTCCAAATGTACGTTTGGCAAAGATGTTGATGTTGCGATTGAGTAATAACGTTGAGGTTTCCGTGAATGATTCTCGAATCGAAATTCGAAAAGTCGATTATCACATTTTACCGCAAAATCGATTGCTTGACTCAAAGTTTGAGGATCAGGTAAGTTGAGCATCAATTTCTTTACTTTGTATTGCAATCTATAAAAAAATTGACTGATGAGTGCAGCATCATCCCACTTGATGTCAATTGCAAGTTGTCGAAATTGTGAAGCACATACTGTTACTGAGCGATTTCCTTGTCGCAAAATTCGGATCTTATTTGTTGCAACACGAGTTGCATCGTGTTCACCATACATAGATCGAAACTTCGCCAAAAAAGCTTCCAAATTGTCCAATATTGGATTTCGTTGTTCAAGGAAAGACGAAAACCACGATAATGCAGAACTAGAAAGTAGAGTGCCAATAAACCTGACTTGTGATCCTGGAGTTGGATAGCTTTGCGGTTGAAGTTCAATTGCCAATTGTACTTGATTGATGAACCCTCGAAACTTTGATCTCGTACCATCAAATTTCTCAGGTTAGGCAATTCTTGGTTCTCTAGTGCTTATAGGGTGTTGTATAATTGGAGAAGGAACGTGATTTGTTGTAGATGTTGAAGCAGCTCCGATCATCTCTATATCTCCACTTTCTGCTATTCTTGTTCTTTCCTGTGTTGGTGAATTGAGTTGATGCATCGCAAGCATTAACTCCCTCATTTGCTCTTGTATTTGTGCCATTGCACTCTTCATTTCAACAAGCTCTGTCATAATGACACTAAGAAGAAAAATTTGTTTGATATTGCTCAAGACAAAAGAAAAGAAAGACTTGATAACAAAGAAGATACTAAGAACAATATCAGTTTAGAAGTGGGTAATTCGCAAACTTCTAATATGCTTATGTCTTGTCAAGAGAAAGGGGTAATCCATTCTTACTCAAGAAAAAACAAAGCTCTGATATTATAAGTGTACTCTTGTCAATCTGTCAAGGACAAAGACTCGATGAGGGAAAATATACACCAAAAGACTATCTCGATATAATAAGTCAAAATATAAACAAGTAGGTATATTAAAAGGAAACTGGAATGGCTATTGCCACAAGACAAGAAACTAAAGACTCTTGAACTTGGACTAGAAGCAAGAAAGGAGTTGACAAGAATGAAGAAGCCTTCACTCTTGTCTCTATATATACTATCTAACTAGGGGCTATGTGGCGACGTTCTATAGGACTTCCAATATGTGTTGACTTTATAGGACACATGCCTTGACTTACAAGGCAAGTTTTTCTACGTGTGGGCCACATAGTTAGCTTGATCTTCAAGCTAACAACATGTGTGGCACATGGCCAACTTGTTGACCACGTTTCTAATCCAAAAAGTCAATTAAAGACACCTATGAAGTCAAAGCAACGTCTAGGAAGTTTCTAGGAAGCTTCTATATTAAATATTATAGAATTAACTTACTTTTATCTACTTTTACTTACTTCTACCTATTTCTATATGTAATTATTAGCTTACATGATTATGGCCGTGACATGTTGCTTTGACTTCATAGGTGTCTTTAATTGACTTTTTGGATTAGAAACGTAGTCAATAAGTTGGCCATGTGCCACATATGTTGTTAGCTTGAAGATCAAGCTAACTATGTGGCCCACATAGAGAAAAACTTGCCTTCTAAGTCAAGGCATGTGTCCTACAAAGTCAACACATATTGGAAGTCCTATAGAACGTTGCCACATATCTCCTAGTTAGATACTATATATAGAGACAAGAGTGAAGGCTTCTTCACTCTTGTCAACTCCTTTCTTGCTTCTAGTCTAGTTTTAAGGGTCTCTAGTTTTCTTGTCTTTTAGCAACATCCATTCTAGTTTCTCTTTCAATATATATACTTGTTTATATATATTTTGTTACTTCTCTTTGAGTGAAGGCTCACTTGGCTGAATTGTTTTTTCATCAAGTTCTTCTCCTTGACAACACCACATAATTAGCTTGTTATATAACATACCAACACATAACATGCATGGTTAACTTATTGACCAAGTTTAAAACCTACCAATCAACTATAAATACATATAAATTTAAAATTTTGTCTTTGAAGCTTGTAGAAAGCTTTGCTAGAAGATATTATAAAATTAATCTACTTTTATCTACTTCTATTTAATCATAAAGATAATTATTAGAATAAATATATATATTTTTTTGATATTATTTCTTATTTTAAAATGAATTTTGGAGCAGTCATCATCTTTCATGGATCTTGTGATTCTTCATCTTTATTTTCATGGATGTCATTAACAAAAAGCATCAACCTTTTTTGGTGCATTTATAATATTCTTTGCAAGCTTCCATATGTATTATTAATATCATATCTATTGTCATATTATGTGTTGACTTGTTTAGAAATGCAATGAGTACTTGGTTGTGGAAGATAAAGTTGTGTTTTACAAGTGTCTAAGAAATCTTATTAAGTTTCATCTATATAAGAAGAATGTAATTCAAATTTCAATTAAGATTTTCTAAAAGCTAATACAAAGTGTTCAAAAATATTCTTCTTAGTAATTTCAACTATATAAAAATTTCAATTATCTTATTACTTTTATAATAAGGCAATTTTGACTTTTCTTTGTAAATCCTAATTCTAATCAATGAGCTTTAGCAAGCTATAAATCTTAATCTAATTGTCTAATTGGTACATAATTTTTTACACAAATGCCATTATAAGTCTTCTATGTATTCAAAAAAATTCAATCTAATCTAACTTACAAACTGTGAGAAAACATCCAAAAAGACTGTGCTAAGATCACTTGGTTACCAACTCAAAAATTGATGCAAATATTCTCATAGTGATTTCTCGTTCTCCAACTATTAACTTTAATTCAAATTAATGTATAACTTGATCTTCAAGTCTTCTATTACTATGCCAAATTTTATTTTGTTTTGATTAGTAGATCATTAGATATCATAGAAATCCTATCCAACTTCAAACTGCCAACTTCCACTACCCTCTTGTATCAAAAAACAAATATCTTTCAACTCCACCATTAAAATAATACAAAATTTTATACACACTTAATAAACCTAATCAATGAAGCAATGTCAACTTTTAAACTATAGATGTGATATCAATTATATAAACTAGCAAAGAGTACTAGCTCCAATTATATTGCATAAATTCAAAGTCACTAATATAAACCTTGACTTTGAATAACAATTGCAAAGTCATCTCAAATCCTATAAAATCAATCTTTATGCCTCTAAAATAAATTTGAAGTTAATTTTTTAATTCTATACCTTAATTTTCAAATATCCTCCATATTTAGTTCTAAGCAGTCATTTTAGTATCTGGAGGTCTGATTTTGACCGTGTTCATCAAATAGTCAATCCTTGGATATCAATCCAACTTATCTTAGGGATGTTTTAGACCAATTCTACCTTTAACTTTATCTTAATATCAATCATACTAATTATTTATTTCTTCCATCCTATTTTTACTAATTTATAGCTTTTTAAGATAATAAAATAGTTTCTACAATTTAGAAGTTAAATTATTAACCAACATTTAATCTATTATCTATTAAGACAAAAAAATAAACTAAGAGTCTTTTATAAAATCCATGTTTAAATATCTTGAATTATTATTAAATCAAGATAATTAGATATTAATTAAAAAAATATTTTTGATTATATTTTTATTATATAGTCATATTATAACATAACATTATATCAATGAATAAGATATTCTAATTTATTTTGGTATTGTATTAAATCTAAGACTTCCATCTCAAACTCTTGATTATTATTTGTTTCTATAGGAGGAGGTGGCATTTGTCTTTTTCTAGAGATATTTACTATCTAATATAGCTCAAAAAAAGACACATGGAATATAGGATGGATCTTTATAGACTTTTATAAATGTAATCAATAAGGAATAGAACTAACTTCTTTGCAAATAGGAAAAAATTTAAGCCCACAATAATCCAACTTGTTATAAAGATGAATAGTCTTGATATTGCAACAAAATAATTATATCTTGACATTCATATTGAATTATGATTTTTCCTTGTAATAGGCATCTACATTGATCTTTTGTCATTTTTGAGTTTCTTTTAATTGCACCTTTATTGTTGCATATAGATTTCACAAATAATTTTTTAAATCTTCTTCTTTTAAATTATTAACTTTTAAAAAGTCAAAAATATCAAATCATATATAATAATCATAATTGATTAAAAAAATGTTTTTTTTGTATAGAATAATATATTATATTATTATAAAAAAATCTCTACTAATAGCAAAAGTTTTGTCCAATTATCTTATTGGCAGTTGATGATACATCTTAAATACAATCCCAAAACTTAGCTTATATACTCTATTCGTCCATCAATTTGAAAATAAAAAGCTAAAGAAATCTTTATATCCACCTTTAGAATCTTAAAAAAGATTTTTTCAAATCTTAATACAAATTAAGACCTCTTATTTGATATAATATCCTTAGGCAATCCTTAATAATGATAGATGTTATCAAGAAAAAGCTTAGCTATTGCTTCACTTGTGATAGATTTTGTATATGATAGAAAATATGCTATCTTGATAAAATAATCTATTATCACAAATATAAAATCATATGAACTTGAGATAGAAAGATCTATAATAAAATCTATAGAAACAAATGATTATGATTGTTCCTAAATAGGTAATAGCTAAAAAAGTCTATAAAATCAATAACGAGGAGTTTTTGATCTTGAACAAATGTCACATAATTATACAAAGTCTTTGACTATCTTTCACATTTGAAGCCACCAAAAATCTTTAGATATTAGTTCCAAAATCTTATTGTATCCAAATGTTTGGTTATTAAAAATGTCATGATGAACTTAAAAAACTCGTAATTGTGCTTCACCTTTGGGAATGTATAATCATCTCTCAAAATAGAGTACATTATTTTTTGTATTCAAACTTAGAGGTATTATGAGATTTAAAAAAATATATTCTTAATTTTATGAACAAGAATATCAAAAGATATATTCAATATTTAATATGTTGAGTCAAAAGTTAGTGTTGATTTAATTGCTCGAAGATAAAAATGCTCTTCTTTTAAGAAAATTATTTTTTATTGATCAAAAGCTATATTTTTTTTCTTTTGATACAAGATAAGAACATCTAACAAAGGAATTTTACTAACCTTGTTGTTTTTTGGATCAATATATAATCTAAAAATCAAATCTTGATAAAGACATGCTCCAAAAAATTAGGCAAAAATTCAAAATACATGCCAATATAAAGTACTTAAGATTCTTATGATTTATGTATAGGATGATTAGATTAGAAGTATTTTCTAGACAATGACGCCATTCTTAAAATGATCCACAATTGTAAGAATTTTTTTGTCATAGATTTTGTAGTTAATCTTGACTACTAAAAAATTCTTAGAATAGAAATCTATTGAGGAGAGCTTATCATTTGCTCTCATTTGTGACAAAACAACATCCATAGCAAAGTTTGATTCATTTGTTTCATGAAGAATGCCTTAATAAAGTTAACGTGATATAAGATTGATATAAAAATAAATGTTCTCTTTAAAGCTTCAAAAGATGTTTCAATTTCTTTGCTTCACTAAAGTTTTTTTTTTACATGTTGGCATGTAAGACAAGATGTAATTTGAAAAAGTTTTTCATGAATATTTGGTAATAATTTACAAATCTTAAAAAACATTACATATCTTTGATTATTTTTAAAATCTTTTAGAAATAAGACTAATATATCTCAAAAATCCAAAATTCTTCCAATCCACAATAATATATGGCCTCATCACAAAATAAGACAAAACAAATCAGAACAAAATTGAACGGAACTAAATAAAATAGGACATGAAAGATAAAATTGAGCAAAAAAAAATAAACAAAAAAAAAAAAGATCTAAACAGAAAGATGCAAAATCAAACTTTACGAAGAGAAAGGATCTAAAGCCATACCTAACCAGATGCCTTAAAGATCCTAGCCAATCCTATTTATACCTTGTCCTACCACCCTGGACTTTCTAGAGTCTTAATAGGTAGTAGATTCTATCTAAATAACCACCTTAAATTCTTTTAGTTTAAAAGGTTCCATAATAGGTCCTACTTAGATAACTACCTTAAGTTTTTTTTAGAAGGTTTTATGGTGGAATCCATCTAAACACTGCCCTAAATTCTTTCTAAAATATTCTGCAGTGGATCTTACTTGGTCTACTAAGCTAACCTCAATTCTAGAAACTTCCATGGTCTAATTATCTATATAATTATCTTCTCTATATCTTATTATATTTTAAATCAATAATAGTGTTGATTTTTTTAGGATCCATTATAAGACTATTTTTTGAAATGATCTACCTTAAGAAATCAATTTAAAAAGTGTAAAATACATACTTTTTCTTCGTGGCATATAATCTTGGATCTTTTAATTTTTGTAACATACATCAAATATAAAATTCATGCTCTTTTGTATTCTTAGAATAAATTACGATATCATCTAAATATTAGACAATAAAATCATCAAAAAACTCATAAAAAAACATCATTCATTAGATGTTGAAAAGCAACTAGTATGTTTGTAAGTCCAAAAGACATGACATTATATTTGAAATATACATACTCAGTTCAAAACATAGTTTTTTAGTCATCTCTTTCTTTAATGCATACTAAATTATATGTTTTTCTTAAATTTATTTTAATATAGATTATTATTTTATTTAGTTAATCAAGATATCCTAAAATCAAAGATAGAAAATATTTATTCTTCATGGTCATCTTGTTGAGTCCTCAATAGTCCACTCATATTTTTAGAGATTCATATTTTTTCTTCACAAATAAGATAGGAGCCTTGATTATAGATTTAGAATAGCATAAAAAGTTCTTTGCTAAATTCGTTCTATAGGACGTTCTATAGGACCTCCAATATGTGTTGACTTTGTAGGACACATGCCTTGACTTAGAAGGCAAGTTTTTCTCCATGTGGGCCACATAGTTAGCTTGATCTTCAAGCTAACAACATATGTGGCACATGGCCGACTTATTGACCACGTCTCTAATCCAAAAAGTCAATTAAAGACACCTATGAAGTCAAAGCAACATCTACGAGCTTCTAAGAAGCTTCTATATTAAATATTATAAAATTAACTTACTTTTACCTACTATTATTTACTTCTACTTATTTGTATATGTAATTATTAGCTTACATGATTATGGCCGTGATATTACCCCCCCTTCTAGAGACGAGTTCCACGAGGAGCGGTCATCATATGTTGAGAAAATCTATGATGCGACGAATTGTATTCGCCACATACTCTAATCTTTGTTCTCTTCGAAGATGATTGATAGGACCTCTCAACCATCGGTAGTATCCCATACCAGGGCGGGAAGACCACCCAGTTATTTGATCATTGTTGAGGCCTTCGTAACTTCCTTTGAATAGAATATTTGGAACACCATCAAGAGTTGTTCCTACCTCTAGCAAAATCACCAAACATCGGGAGTCCCTTCCCAAATCGTGATACCAAACGCGTTGTATCTCGCCATCTACTCGAGGAAGAACATGTCGTTCTTGAAGATCTTCATCTCCATTACGTCGTCTTGAAGGTTGTGACAATCAGAATGTCTCGTCTGGCAGGTCAGCAAATGAAGGCTCTTGAGTTGAATCTGCTGGTTGTTGGTTCTACAACTCCTGAGCGTCACTACTACAATGAAGCTATGAACAAGAATTCAAAGTAGATTGTTATCTTGCCTAGATGTTGTTTCTTTTATAAAGAAGGTTTTCATCTTGATTTTGATCGATGTCATCGATGAAAAGCCTCCACCGCCTTTGCTGCATTTATAAGATTCTTTATTGGCTCCCATGTGTGTTTACTAATACCGTATCCGCTTCAATAGACAAGATATTCTAATTTATTTTGGCGTCGCCTCGAATCTAGGACTTCTTCTACTTCAAACTCTTCATTATTGTCCACTTCTATAGGAGGAGGTGGAGCTTATCATCTTCTTGGTATGTCCACTGTCTTGTATAGTTCAAGAAGAGACACATAGAATACTGGATGGATTTTCATTGACTCCAATAGATGTAAACGATATGCAACTAGATTGATTTGTACAGAAATAGAAAATGGTCCCAGCCTTCGATAGTCCAACTTGTCACAAGGACGAGTGGTCTTGATATTGTGACGAAGTAGCCATACCTTATCACCCAAGATGAATGATGGTTGTTCCTTTCGATAGACATCCGCATTGACCTTTTGTTGTTCTTGAGCCTCTTTTAACTACGCCTTCATCGTTGCATGTAGCTCTGATAAATGAATTGCCAAATCTTTCGCAGCAGGATTATCAACTTTTGAAAAGTCAAAAGTATCAAGTCGTGGATGATAACCATAATTAGCAAAGAAAGAAGTTTATTTTGTAGAAGAATGTACCGTGTTATTGTAAGCAAACTCTGTCAATGGCAAAAGAGTTGTCCAATCATCTTGTTGGTATTAATGGTACATCTTAAATATTGCTCCAAAACTTGATTAACACGCTCTGTTTGTCCATCAGTTTGAGGATGGAATGCCGAAGATAGTTTTATATCCACTTTAAGAATCTTGAAAAGAGTCCGCCAAAATCTTGATACAAATTGAGTTTCCATATCTCATATAATATCCTTGGGTAATCCATGATAGCGATAGATATTGTCAAGAAAGAGCTTAGTTGTTTCTTCACTTGTGATAAATTTTGTACATGGTACAAAATGTGCCATCTTGGTAAAACGATCTACTATCATGAATATAGAGTCATAAGAACCTAAGATTGGAAGATCCGTGATGAAGTCCATAGAAATAGAAGACCATGGTTGTTCTGGAATGGGTAATGGCTGAAGAAGTCCAAAAGGTCGATGACGAGGAGTTTTTGATCTTGAGCAAACATCACATGATTGTACAAAATCTTTAACTGCTTTCCACATTTGAGGCCACCAAAAATCCCTAGATATCAGCTCCAAAGTCTTATTATATCCAAAATGTCCTGTTCTTGAGGGTCGTGACGAGCTTGAAGAACATGTAAACGTGCTTCTCCTTCTAGAACATATAGGCGTCCTTCAAAATAGAGTAGGTTGTTCTTGAATTCAAATTTAGATAGATCATGAGATTTAGAAGAATTGTTCTTGATATCACAAACAAGAGGGTCTGAAGACATACTTAACTGGACTTGCTTAAGAAAAGTTAAATCAACAGTCAATGTTGATTTTATTGCTCGAAGATGAAATTGCTTCGGCTTCAAGAGAACTGTTCTTTGTTGCTCAAAAGCTGCATCTCCTTCTTTTGGTGCAAGATAAGAACGTCTAGACAAGGCATCAAATAAACCTTGTTGTTTTCCTGGCCAATAAGTGATGATGAACTCGAATCTTGATAAAGACATGCTCCAACGAGCTTGGCGATGATTTAATACGCGTGCTGACATAAAATATTTGAGGTTCTTGTGATCCGTATACACGATGACTGGACTAGAAGCGCCTTCTAGATAATGACGCCATTCTTGAAAAGAATCCACAATTGTAAGAAGTTCTTTGTCGTGGATCTCATAATTGATTTCTGCTGCTGAGAATTTTCTTGAATGAAAGGCTACTGGATGAAGTTTGTCATTTGTTCCCATTTATGATAAAACCGCACCCAGAGCAAAGTCCGATGCATCTGTTTCCATAAAGAATGCTTTGAAAAAATCAACACAATACAAGATTGGTGCAGAAACAAACGTTGTCTTTAAAGATTCAAAAGCAACTTCCGCTTCTTGATTCTATTGGAGTTTGTCTTTACAAGTCAAACGTGTAAGTGGAGCTACAACTCGAGAGAAGTCTTTGATGAAGATCCGATAGTAGTTAGCAAATCCCAAAAAACATTAGACATCTCTTACCATTTTTGGGATCTTCCAATCTATAATAGTTTGAACTTTCTTAGGATCCATTATAAGTCCATCATTTGAAATGATGTAACCTAAAAAATCGACTTGAGTAGTGTGGAATACACACTTTTCTATCTTGGCATAGAGTCCTACATCTCTTAATTTTTGTAACACACGATGAACATGAAGTTCATGTTCTTCTAGATTCTTAGAATAGATCAAGATGACGTTTAGATAACATACCACAAAATCGTCCAAAAACTCTCGAAAAACATCATTCATTAGATGTTAAAAAGCTGCTGGTGTATTTATAAGTCCAAAAGGCATGACGTTGTATTCAAAATGTCCATACCTAGTTCGAAACGCAGTCTTCCATTCATCTCCTTCTTTGATGCATACTAGATTGTATGCTCTCCGAAGATCTATTTTTGTATAGATCTTAGCTTGATTCAACTGATCAAGAAGTCTAGATATTAAAAGTAGTGGATACCTATTTTTGAGGATAATCTTGTTGAGTCCTCGATAATCAACACACATCCGCAATGATCCATCTTTTTTCTTCACAAATAGAATTGGAGCTCCTGCTGGAGATTTAGAATGGCGTATGAAATTCTTGGCTAGATTTTCTTCAATATACTCCTTGAGTTCAACTAACTCATTTTGTGATAAACTATAGATTGGTCCAAATGGTAGTTATTCTCCTTCTAGAAGGTCAATTGAACAATCATAGGGACAATGTTCCGGGAGTGTATCCGCATTTTTATTTTCAAATACATCTTGAAATTCTTGATATTGGCTTGGAATGCCACTTGAAGTCTTTTCACCAATAGAAACGGGTGTAGCATAAATAATGTATGATGATTCTTTTATAGCAGCATGCAAAAAAGCTTTTGCATCTATAAATATGGGTTTAATTGAACTGGACTTATGACTCTCTACTTGATTAACTATACTATTAGTTATACTTTTAGAGAAAGTAAGAGTTTGAGAAATCCAGTCTATTTGAGGGTTGTATTTTTCTAACCACGATAAACCTAAAATGACTGGATTAGAAGGAGATCTAATAATATTAAATACTACAAAACTATTATGACCATTGATTATTACTTCTATAGGAAGGATTTTGTGAGTAATATCTCCAGAAGACAATGGACGACCATCTATGACTTCTACATGAACATGTTTAGTTTTCTTTACTAAAGATATGTTATGTCTTTTAGTAAATTCTTCATCTAAAAAACACGTTGAGGCTCCTGAATCTAACAAGGCAGAGACTTTGTAATATTTAGGTCCTAAAATAACATTTAATGTAAAACAAGGAGAGGGCTCTGAGGAGAGAATAGGACTTTTACTAGATGTTGTGCAAGGTTCCAGCCGCACGGTTCCTATTGTAGCTAGACAAACTCGTTTTCTAACATATTGTCTTCTTTCACAGCCATACTCCTCATTTTGTGATTGCGTCATTTCTTTGGACAATGTTGAGCAATGTGCATTGGTTCTCCAGAATATAAACATAATCCTTCTTGACGATGAAGAGTCTTTTCTTGCTCAATAAGAGGTTTGAAACGTATTACATAAATTTGCATATCCTCTACTTCCGAATGTATGTGTTGAAGAGGTGTTGGTGTTGCCATTGAATTATAATAACGTTGAGGTCCACTTGTACGGTTCTCAGATCGAAATTCAAAAAGGCGATTGTTACACTTCATAGCAAAGTCAATTGCTTGACTCAATGTTTGAGGATCAGGTAAGTTGAACATTAATTTTTTTACTTTATATTGTAATCCGTAGAGAAATTGGCTAATAAGTGCAGCATCATCCCACTTAATATCAGTTGCAAGTTGTCAAAATTGTGAAGCATATAACATTATTAATCGATTACCTTGTCGTAAAATACGGATCTTATTGGTTGCAACACGAATTGCATCATGCTCTCCATACATGGATCAAAACTCCGCCAAAAGAGCCTCTAGATTATCCAATATTGGATCTCATTGTTCAAGAAAAGATGAAAACCACGATAGTGCTGAACTTGAAAGAAGCGTACCAATGAATCTAACTTGTGATCCTGGAGTTGGATAGCTTTGGAGTTGAAGTTCAATCATCATTTGCACTTAATTGATAAATCCTCAAAACTTGGATCTGGTGCCATCAAACTTCTCAGGTAGGGCAATTCTTGGTTCTCTAACATTTGAAGGGCGTTCCACTATAGGAGAAAGGACATGGTTTGGTGCCGATGTTGAAACAACTCCAACCATTTCTATATCTTCATTTCCTGCCAATCTTGTTGCTCCTTGTGGTGGTAAATTGAGTTGATGCATCGCAAGCATTAACTCTCTCAATTGCTCTTGCATTTGTGCCATTGCACTCTTCATTTTGAGAAGTTCTGCCATGATAACACTTAGAAGAGAGAAGATATCTAATATCGCTCAAGACAAATAGAAGAGAGGACTTGAGGACAAAAAAAATGATAAGGACAATATCAGTTTAGAAGAGGATAATCCGCAACTTCTAATATGCTTATATCTTATCAAGAAAAAGGGGTAATCTACTCTTAATCAAGATTAAACAAAGCTCTGATATTGTAGGTGTACTCTTGTCAATCTGTCAAGGACAAGAACTCGATGAAAAAACAATTCAGACAAGTGAGCCTTCACTCAAAGAGAGGTAACAAAATATATATAAACAAGTATATATATTGAAATAGAAACTGGAATGGCTATTGCCAAAAGACAAGAAAACTAGAGACCCTTGAAATTAGACTAGAAGCAAGAAAGGAGTTGACAAGAGTGAAGAAGCCTTCACTCTTATCTCTATATATAGTATCTAACTAGGAGCTACGTGGCAACGTTCTATAGGACCTCCAGTATGTGTTGACTTTGTAGGACACATGCCTTGACTTACAAGGTAAGTTTTTCTACGTGTGGGCCACATAGTTAGCTTGATCTTCAAGCTAACAACATATGTGGCACATGGCCAACTTGTTGACTACGTTTCTAATCCAAAAAGCCAATTAAAGACACCTATGAAGTCATAGTAGCGTCTAGGAAGCTTCTAAGAAGCTTCCATATTAAATTTTGTAAAATTAACTTACTTTTACCTACCTTTATTTACTTCTATGTATTTGTATATGTAATTATTAGCTTACATGATTATGGCCGTGACAGGTGTACGTTTAAAAATTTTGTCTTATAAGAATGAAGTCTTCTTCACTCTTAGTAATGCCTTTTTAGTGTTTAGTCTTATTGTAAGATGTTTTAGTCTTCTTATCTTTAGTCATAGTCATTTCAATTTAATATTATATCATCTTTGATTCGTTACCTAGTCTTTTTAAGTGATATTAGAGTGCCTTGATCTTTCAATTCTTCAAGATTTATATCCTTGACACTCACTTTTTTAACTATCCAAATGTCTTCCTTCTCCAGTCTAATTTGTACAATTTTTTTATATATTCTTACAAGGATACATTCAATAAAATAATATGAATTTAATCTCTTACATCTTATTGTTGATCTTTCAATTGGTCTACATCATCATAATGTAAACAAACTCATTGATTAATTGCTATTTTTTGCCTCTTTCTTTACCTTTCCTACATCTCTATCAATTATCAATCTTTTGCTTCTTCTAAGCTATTGACTTAAACTGTTGATGTTCTTAATTTTGAATTTTTGTATTAATAAGTACTTTTGCTCATCCAAGTACCTTTGTATTGAGAGACATTTTTTAAATTTTTTTTTTGTACTAAAAAAAATATTCTTTTATATTATTTTAATATCAATTAGTAGAAGAAGAAAAACAAGAACAAAAAAATAAAAAAAATAAAAAATAAAAAATAACTAGATGATGATGATAATAGTTTATTCTTTTGAAGAAAGCTATTTACAAAATTTAATGATTTAATTTCAAAAACTTAAGAATTACTATCATTATTTGATTAGTTCTTTTTCTATCAAATCTTTGTTGTTAGCATCTTTCAAAAAAGTAATTGTTGTCTATAATGGATTTAATAATAAATGTTTTTAATAAATGTTTTTAATAAAAAATTTTAATAAATTTTTTTGGCATTATCAATAATAAACCTTTGACATTATCTTTTATCTCATATCAAAGTTGTTTGAATAAGGCTTTATCATTTCAATCCATGTTGTAAATAAGGTTTTAGAATTTAACAATATATATGGTGGCTAAATAATATGTTTTTGTAAAGATAAGAATTTGGTCCTTATAAATCTTTTTCAATCACTTTCTCTAAATATTGTTGTAAATACTTCTAGGAATGAATTTAGATCATATAAGAGTTGCAAATTCTTTTCATAAAAGATACAAATTAATAAAATTTTCTTCTCAATTAAATTTTATTTATAAATCTAATTCAAGTAAATCCATCAAGATATTAGAAAAGATGCAATCTTAGATAGAACTTAACTTGTTATTTAAACCTTTGAAATTTTGATCTTGTTCTATTAAACTTCTTTGGCATACTTATCCTTGCTTCTTTTATACTTGCAGTACAAAAACATCTTAGATTTAATTGTAAGATTGATTTTCTTACTTTACTTAATAATACAACTTTTTAGTATAAACATTAAACTTCATCATTGACTTCTTTGGTAGACAAAGAAATAATACATCTATAGTTGATATTTGAAATATATGAGATTCTACTCTCTTCACTTTTGTCTCCATATGTAGTTTACAACTAGGAATTATGTGGCAACTTTCTATAGGACCTTAAATACTTATCCAACTTGTGCAACATGTTTTTAACTTATAAGAAAATTTTCTTACATATACACTACATGCCTAACTTATACCACAAGCCATTAACATATGCAACATATGTCCAACTTGTTGGCCAAATTTTCAATCTATCAATCACCAACAAAGACATATAAAGTCAAATCTGTATTTGTGAAGCTTATAAGAAGCTTGTCTATAAGATATTATTAAATTTATTTAATTTAATTTATTTCTATTTATTTCTAACTAATTCCTTAAATCTAAGTAAATATGTATGTTTATAATAATTAATGAAAAAAATAATGGATTTGAAATATGCTAAAATAATTGTACAATTGAGTTCAAATTTTTCTATATATAACTAATGAGATTAAAATATTTTTGGAAGAAAAAAAGACATGTTTTTTGTTTTTTTTTTGATTTTTTGATTTTGATTTCTTTTTCAAAATAACGCATGCATCTTAATGTTTCATTAGGTAATAAATTAGTTTTGTAACTCAGAAACAAATATCTCAATTTATTTATATTTATATTTTTAAATTTTTAGTTGTTAATTCCACTATTTTTGGAATTATATTTTTCACTCTCTTTTAAGCACAACACATGATGGCATTGCCAATAATTTTTATCTCAATTATTTTTCAACACTAATTCTTTTCAAGACCATTTCTAGATACATTTCCTACTTCTGCCATCTCTCATTGAATGCAAAAACACTATCTCATGTAATAAATATGATGATTTTTAACTAAATAGCTTGAAACCTTTTGGATTTCTGTTTTCCTTATCCAACAACCAGTAGCAAACACAATTTGAATTGGAGAATGAATGCTGAAAATGTCACAAACCAAACATAAATGTATACTTCAACCAAACAATGCGATGTGCATCATCAAATTGTGCCCTGGGTGTGGGATTTGTGGGGCTATTTCAGCAACCTCAACTTCATATGAAACGAAGAATGCTTCACCCAGCAGTTGCACTGCAATCTTGGCGTTGCAGAGAGGTCTCTTCACAAGCTTTTGCTTCATAGCTATGGTGGAATTGGAGATGGCCAGGATTATGTTCGGAGGGTGTTTTGAGGTGCACACAACACCGTGAGAATTTGCTTCCATGTTGTGCTGCGGTGACGATCTAGCAAGTGATGCCGAAGAGCTTGCAGGAGAAGATGGCATTGCAGGGACGGTAATTACAAGTTTGTAGCCCAAGCTTTGAGTCCTTCTGTTGGTCTTCTAAATGGGTTAAGCCGAATGGTTTAGAGCAAGTGTGTTGTAAATCGAATCTCTCTAAATCGAAGCGTGTTGTAAGTGTATTTGGACTTGAAAGTTTATGCATGATTTACTCAACCTGGTTCCGTCTCTTTGGTGATGAAAGTTGTTTAAGACTGGAGGGTTTAGCACTCCTTTCTGTAATGTCCTGGTATCGCACTCCTTTTATTCTTATATATATATATATATATATATATACACACACACACTTGTGTGTATGTATTTTCTTCGGTTTCAGATTCGATGAGAGTTATTCAAGCTAGCTGTTTGAAGAAGTTAAAGACTTGTAACTATCCTCACCTCAATCACCACTCAGCTGCAGGCCGATGGACAAGCTTGTTGCACTTACAAATCGAACCGCTCTCTTGCGAGATGCTTGGATGGTTTCAGAAACGGAAGATCGGTGCTGAAGAAGATCCTCGTTACTCGTATTTTGTCATGATAGACATCTAAACTGATCTCAGGTATTGGAACCGCTTCATGAAGGCTTTATTTGGGTTGTTACATTAGGTGCTGAACTTGGAAAACCAACGCTTAACACCATCATCCACAAATTTTGAATGTGCCCAACTTTTGACGACGTAAAGGGTAAAAAGAGGCCCAGAATGTGTGAAATGTGAGCTTCAGATTCCGAAAATATTAGATGCACTGAATGCATAGTACCAGATTACTACCTCTGGTCAACAAATTGTAACTGTCTGATAACGCCTTTCTTTTTTGTTATTCCCCAGAGGTTGAACTCGGTAAACGGTGGCTGTGTGGACCTGGCAGTTTTCCAGACACCGTGCGTTTTAATCCTGTAGCATCCACAACACGTGGACTATCTGAAGTTACACTTACAAATCTGGGTCTAATCTATGGAGCAAGTTGGTAATTGGAGGAATATCCATTTAGAATACTGGATTACTAGATCCAAATCCATTCTATAGGGTGTGGTGCGGTGAGAATCGACCCTAGGATTGGCTATAACCAATTCAACTTTGTCATGCTATTTGCTTGGTTCTCAGTTTTCCTGGTTTTATTTATTCGAATAGTGTGGATGGGCTGCTAAACAAATAAATTGGATTTTTTTCTTTTGAAGAGTGACTTCAATTCATGTCTTCCGAATTGGCGAGTATTCCTACTGTGATGGGAAGCGTTACCACGATGTGGTGTGGCGACTACTTCACCACCCACGAGGTTGGCATGCGCTTAACGCTGAAAAAAATTCTAGGTCTCTTTATAATGTCAAAATTGCAGTTCTAAGGCATTCGTTAGGATGCACAAACTGCATGATCAGGCATCTCGGTCGCCATAACTTCCCCACACCAAATCCGCGACGGAGAGGGGACACACGTTTCATCCCAACCAATCTAACCGCCGAAACGGCGCAAACGAAAAAAAAAAAAAAAAAAACAAAAAACCAGAAAACAAAGAACAAAACCCAGTCGTCACAACTAGCAATTGAAAGACAACTAGATCGATCCCCCAAAGCAGTTCCAAAAGAACTGCATCCAGCCATGAATCATTCCACTTCAACGGAATCGTTACACACCGAATCCTTTACCCCACAGAGAGCACAACATCACAACATCAAACAGTCGAGCATCTCAAAGCCAGACAGAGCAACACACACACACAGACACACACGCTCTTCAGGACGGTGGAAATGACGAACAAAACCCCCAAAAAAGCTCACGAACCCGATTATGCTGCAACAGAGTACCATTCTCTCGCTTTCCAAATGTGACAAAAAGCTAGCGGAAGAAGGAAGAAGCTGAGCCATGTCTTCAAAACTGCCGGCGTCAAGGAAAAGTCCCCCTCTCATCATACAACACACTCATCTAAACCACCTGCAAGAAATTCAGCAAAACCAGGAATCTAGAAGCTCAGCTAACCAAGCACGGATCTTGTAGACGCTTCTGCAGCCACCCACATGGTCGAAAGCCGTGGGTTTTTTTTCGAGGATCAATGGGATTCCAAACTCACTGTTTGGAGTCCACGGGGTTGCCGACTTTGACGAGGAAAACCAGGAGTTCCGATCGAATTGTGTTTCCACGTTTCCACTCATCTTCTTCCTACTTCATCATTCTGTATTATAAGCTGGTTGACTGTGCCCATTGCCGGACAGCATGTGTTTTGTGATGCTGTAATGTTACCCATAATAGCTTCATTGACCGGAATATTCATTTGTTTAATAAGTAGTTGTTGGAGTTTAGAAAATGATGTGCAGTACTTCTGCATACTCCTAACTTTTGTTCTTTGTGATTTTTCACGATGTGATTTATTTGGTTAGTTATGCTAGGTTTGTAATATTTTCACGGTGCAGCTTGTAAGCTTCCTCTGAGTTATACCATTGAATTTCAAAGTTCTTCGAATTGCGTGTGTTTTCACATGTGTGTCTCCTACGGTTGAATACGTTAGATGGTTTTTTTTTTTTTTTTCATTTTTCATTTTTCTCGAAATTAAGCAGATTTGAAGTAATCTGCTCATGGAATCAATATTTTTCTTTCATCATCTAGGTTATATTTTAAACTTAAAATAATAATAATAGTAACAATCTAATGCCATTTTATGTTGTGGGTGGTTTGTGCCACTTTTTAGATCCAATACACATGAAAAATAAATCAATCAATCAATCAATAAAGTCAATTTTGATTTTAAAATTTGAAAAAAGAAGAGTGGCAACCAATTAAAAAGTATGATACTAACCGTAGCACCTTGATGTGGAGTTGATGAGAGAATATTGGCCATGGCCACACAAAAGACTCCATTTCCACCAAACCCTTGTTCCTTGATGTGGAGTTGATGAGAGAATATTGGCCATGGCCACACAAAAAGACTCCATTTCCACCAAACCCTTGTTTCTATTGTCTAGAGCTACATGAGTCATCTTCACCACCAACACCTTATAATGTGGATGGAGAAAAATTTAAGGAGCCAAAGCCAACATTCATGAGAGAAGGAAGGACTCACTCAATTCTCATGGTGGCTCATCTACAACTAGACCATAGTTTCAAATCACTACCATGTATATTGTGCACATAGAAAGGATAATATATATATATATATATATATATATATTTTCATAACATGGAGATTCCCTTGTCTTGTTTCAATTTTGACTTGATTTTTGTGATTATTGAAAAATAAAATAATAAGATTTATGTTTGAATATGTTTTCTAAAATTTATTTGATTTTATTGTAATAAAACTAAAATGTGTGTTGGAATAGATCTAGCTGAAAACACATGAAGTGTGAAAGGAAATTCTTATTTCCAAAAGGCCAGATGCATTCTAAGTGTGAACACACTGTATACTTAGGAGTTTCAGTTTTTTTCTGAAGTTTCTGTTTCTCATGCATTCATTTGTCCCATTTTAGATTGTAGTGTAAATATCCATGTGTTTTTTATTTAATAATTTATGAAAATTTCAAAAATTCTGTAAAAATTTCATATGAAACTTGTTGAACTTATGTCACAAACCAAAAGCAACATATTATGTATCTCTCTTTTACCCATACACATACAAGAATATATATATATATATATATATATATAAATGAATGAATGAGAATTCTCTGTCGGTTTTATCGATGGCAAGGGAGTCAAGGTTCAAATCTGAAGCCCACAGCGGCAACGCATGGACCACCATTCTTGTATATATATATATATATATAGATAGATATATTATTGCAGGTTGGCAGTGCAAGGAAACGCAGTGTTTACACCATTCCTCTCATTCTCCATGGAGGTCAAGGAAGGTCTGCCGAGAGAGGGAAATATAATTGAAATAAAAAACGCAAAACTCAAAACAAAAAAACACTAAAACACAAAAACGAAAGGGGGGTGGACAATGGGGTGTATTCCTGTCAACGAGGGTGGAAGTCTGCAAGGATGGAGTTGAAATGCGTGAGGGTTTCAAGCGCAGCCGGGGCTTGACTTCCCTGGTGGGTTGTCTCCCTTTAGATCTTTTCAACTGGAAGAGATTGTTCCTCATCCGCTTTTTGCCCTCTTTTGAGGCTCCCGAGTTGGACGCTGCCGTTCAGTTGAAAGAAAACTGTCCACATCGATCCTGCAGAGTCAATAGCTGACTGGCCTTCTAGGGCCCCACCATGGGACACTAGACGATCACCCTTGAAGGCAGGCAGGAAAGAAGGCAGGAAGGAAGCAGGAAGAGTATCAACGCAAATGTGAGACCGTAACGCGGACGAAGTTCACATCTCCGTTCCACTTCCACCACACCGTCAAGAAGAGATTCAACAGGTCAGCATTGAGTCTTCACCAAGCCCATGGTGAGGTCAAAGTGAAGAAAGGAGGAAAGGGAGAAAAGAGCCGCAAAGCATGAAGAAAAATTTGGTTCCAGGTTGGACACGGTGATGAACTCCAGCGCCACGAAACCCAAGCACGGTTTCTGTGTTGAACCAAGAATAACCTGTAGCTTCTCAGCGCTTGAATTTGTGAAAAAGGAAGTCGCTTCGAGCCCAGGTCCAGCAGTTGAAGAAGCATTGTCATCTGTGACGTGATCTGAAGAACCATTCAATTGCTCCGCACCGCGGACGGACAATCTGGTGCTAATGCTGATAAAGGCCTGCTGGTGCTTGTGAGTCTGCGCTCATGAGCAAATTCTGAGGACAACGTTGAAGAGACATTCTTAGTATTTATTTATTTATTTATTTATTTATTTTGAAGTTGGAGCGAAGTGGCTAAAGGGGATACAGGGAGGACTCACCAGAGCGGTGAAGAGCAGGGCATTGAGGAGGATTAGAGCTGGGGCGATTCTGGGTGATTTGATTGCACTGGCAATTGTAGTGTACCAGATAGAGGAAGCAGGACAGGTGAGCGTGGAAGTTTTCAGGCCGTCGGATGTGCCCTTCGTCGTCCTCTTGTTCATTCTGCTGACGTTGTAGCTTCCAGCCTCCAACTATAATCACCAGCTCTCAACTTCCAGGTGTCATCTACCATCTGCCGCAGGCTCCTCATTCCGAAGTTGGTCCACAGTTGGTAGCAAGTTCACCATACCCGCGTCGCACCCTTCTCCACCCCAGCTTTCAACAAGGCTTTGCGCACAATCTAGTCTAGCTGTGGTGCCGATTGTCTCGGAAGGAGTCGTTCAGGTTTCAGCAGCTGCTGTCAAGGTAGAAGCATCAAGCCTGCAATTTGAGTGGCATATGTATGAGTGCGGGCATTGCCGAATTGGGAAGCCTCTGTCTGTGTGCAGCTCTTACAGAACGGCCTTTCTCCCGCGTCCGAAGTTCGAGAGTCTACTTTGTGTCGGATTTCCTAGTAAACCAGGAAGGTGATAAATTCAGTGTCGTGTTTGAGTTTGGAGATGCTGCGGCTTTGATTTGGGGAGTGGATTTTGTTGCGAGAAATATGACAAGCGAAAATGCAAAGTTGTGGGCCTTTCTGCCGATGCTTGCTCACTATCGTAGTTAGCCAGCGGTTTGTCAGTAGTTGATTGTTGCGGTTCTGTCGATATTTTGTTTTCGTGTTGGAGGATTTTGCAAGTAGGTTGCTACACTTCTCCAGATAAATTAACACTAACGAGGATTGTTTCTCTGAACAGAGGGGGCACGGCGTTGGCTGGACCAGGAAGCAAGAGTTTCGGAGATGTCTATCAGTGTAATTGCAGAGTCCCTCATTTCCGAGCCCGCGACAGTGTCGATGAAGATGAAGACAGCACAAGCTGAAGTCAGGGAGGCGAGAATCCCACCCACCGCGGTCTCTGAGCCACTCTTACTTGAGTCCCCGATGGAGACGGAGACGGAACCTGCGCAATATGGGCAAGTGCAGGAGTTTATCTACCGGTCCAAGCTGCCAGACATTGACATCCCCAACCACATGCCCTTGGCCGACTACTGTCTTGAGAAGGCAGCCCAGTGGCCCGAGAATGTGTGCTTGATAGATGGCAACACAGGGAGAAAGCATACTTATGGTGAGATTGAGGTCAGCATGCGACGTGTGGCTGCAGGTCTAGCAAACATTGGAGTGAAGCAAGGAGATGTCATCGCCTTGCTCCTCCCTAACTGCGCAGAGTTCGTCCAAGTGTTCCTCGGAGCCGCAAAGAGGGGCGCAGTTATCACCACCGCTAACCCATTCTACACATCCGCTGAGCTCAGGAAGCAGATCTTGGCGTCGGGGACGACAATGGTTGTCACTCAATCCAGCTACGTCGAGAAGCTAGAGGGTTTAATTGTTCAGATTGTTACTGTCGATCAGCACGTTGATGGCTGCTTGCACATCTCCGCGCTCCTGGAGGCCGACGAGGCCGAGTGCCCGCAAGTCGAAATCCACCCCGACGACGTCGTCTGCCTGCCATACTCGTCCGGCACTACCGGACTGCCCAAGGGTGTCATGCTCACACACAAAGGCCTGGTTTCTAGTGTTTCCCAACAAGTCGATGGCGAAGTGCCCAACTTCAACATCACTGTGGAGGACACCATGATGTGCGTGCTGCCCATGTTCCACATTTACTCCCTTAACTCAATCCTCCTCTGCGGGCTGCGAGTCGGCGCTGCGCTTGTGGTCATGAGCAAGTTCGAGCTCCCCAAGTTGTTGGATCTCATCCAGAGATACAAGGTGACCGTGGGGCCATTTGTGCCACCAATTGTGCTCGCGATTGCGAAGAACCCCATTGTGGACAATTACGACCTCTCCAGCATCAGGATGGTGATGTCCGGCGCCGCTCCTCTTGGCAAAGAGCTGGAAGATGCCTTCAGGGCTCGATTGCCCAATGCTGTTCTCGGCCAGGTATCAAAACAATCGATGCAAACATTTCCCCTTTGTAATGCCTACGTAAAAGAAGCAGGAGCATACCAAGTTCATAGCGTGTGCACATTGTTGTCCAGGAGCCCACAGACTTATGTAAGTTTGGTGTTGGGTTGTGAATTTTGCAGGGTTACGGAATGACAGAAGCTGGTCCAGTGCTAGCAATGTGTTTGGCATTCGCCAAGACTCCATTTCCAGTGAAGCCAGGGTCATGTGGTACAGTCGTTCGAAATGCGGAGGTGAAGATTGTGGACACCGAGACCGGCATGTCTTTGCCATACAACCAGCCTGGAGAAATCTGCATTCGGGGACCTCAAATTATGAAAGGTTTGCTTCTGCTCTGTTTTGTTTTGCTCATTTATATATTCAAATGCTGTGCAAAACGCTTCACATTATAGGTCCCTGCTTAGACACCCGTGCGTCTGACAGCCAATAATTTTGAATTTCACTATCTCATGATACAATATTGACGAGGTAGTCGTTTCATTTTCAGGTTATTTGAACAACCCTGAAGCCACAGCCAACACTATCGACAAAGACGGCTTTTTGCACACAGGAGACGTTGCGTTCATCGATGAGGACGAGGAGATGTTCATCGTGGACAGGGTGAAGGAAATCATCAAGTTCAAGGGCTTCCAAGTCCCGCCCGCCGAACTGGAAGCACTTCTGTTTTCCCACCCCCTCATCCAAGATGCCGCCGTAGTCTCGTAAGTTCCGCCATATCCTGCTCTTCACCCTCCCCCCCGCACTTCACCCTCACTAACGACTCGAGAAACTTCTGATGCACCGACTCAATTACGCAGCGGAGACTAACTCTCCCTCTCACATGTTCATGTCCAACAGGCGCAAGGACGACATTGCCGGAGAAGTCCCCGTGGCATTCGTCGTCAGAACTCCCAGCAGCATCATCAGCGAAGAGGAGGTGAAAGCTTACATAGCCGACCAGGTTGTCTTCTACAAGAAGATCCACAGCGTATACTTCGTGGACTCCATCCCCAAGTCCGCATCTGGAAAAATCTTGCGGAAGGATCTCAGAAACAAGGTGTAGATATAACTAGAACCTCAAAACCAATCAGTAGGTCTCATTCTTTCGGTAAAACGTAAGTGACAAAAAAGAAGCGGTATCCTCCCACAATGTACAACCCACTCCATTCTTGAATAAGTGTCCATCTCGAGCCACCCCAAAGAAGCTTTTGGCACACACCACCACTCCACGCACATGAAATCGAAGCTGTGGCCACAAGCAGGGCTGTGTTCCACCGCGACGTCCGTGGCTTTGAGGTTGTGCACAAGTACTGAGCTCGACACTTCGCAAACGTAGCATTGCCGACACAAGTCTGTTGTAGCGGCGACCTACAACGACAATTTTTTTCCCGTGAGAACATAGAAACTGGAATTGTTGGCAGCCTGGATTCCACATGTTAAAGCATGCGTTGACAATTAGTGCCGCCACCGCTGCTGCTGCCCAAGTGGCTCTTGTGGTCCTAGCATGCTTACAGTTCCATGTCTAGAGATATGCAAAGGTTCATAAGCAATCATGCTCCGATGACGATAAAACACTATGAAACTAATTAATTGAAATCCTTCATTCTCATTCCATCTACCTGTGTGTGTGTGTGTGTGTGTGTGCAATATTTGGATATATATATATATATATATATACATAGATACATAGATACATATATAAATCTATATATCGATGACAGATTTTGTGTTGACTCATTGTCTTTGGGATGTCCATCACTCTTTCTTTCTATCTTTCTAGCCACATGACTCTCTATCCTCATGGCAGCTTTTCAGTTCAATCACAGATTTTCATATGCCATCCTTCAGTGTTTTTTGTTTTTTTTTTTTTCTATATTTTTGAAAGTTTGTAAGCATGAGTCTGTCTTGGGTACATCTGTTCACAAGTTTCCCATGGAAAACTTACTTTTTTGTTATGTTATGAGCTCTCACTTTGGCACTTGCTTGATTTTTATAAGCAAAAACATTCTTGTAAGTGGATATGTTCACAATGAAGAAACATAATTATTTAGTACTTTACATTCTAAATTTGATACTCTGTAGACTACAAAATGAACAACCACTTTAATTGTAACAATGTTAATACTAGACTGATACATAATAAAGTCGTAGTATAATAAATTAGATTTTCAAAGAATTTGCGTAATACTGGATTACGAACCAGCTTGTTTTATTTTTCTTGTTTAATTTTATGAAAAAATTATTAAAAAATGTCAGTAGAAATTGTGAAATTCAGTACAAATACTTGTGCAAGTACATTATACACACGGGTTAAATTAAGAGACCTCTGATTATTACATATATTGTTATTATTCTTGTGACATTATCTTAACATGTCATGCAAAACTTCATTAATTTTTATTAAAAAAGAATTCATACTCTACTTCGAATTAGAAAGAGCGATATTCAAAAGTTTTGCACAACATGCCATCTTCACATCAGGCATGAAGAAAGTCCTTTTCACACGTAAGGAGCATTGACAGCTCGAACGCGTTCACATTAAAAGGAACAATGGACAGAGTTTCTTTTATTCCGTTGATTAACGAATGTCGTCCACACGTCGAAGCTTCCGACCACCTACTCAACCCCTCCACGTGGACAGTCCATATCAACCGCAATTAGAATCTGCCGCTGCCCCTGTGGCCCATGGCCGGACGCCACGTGGCTATGAATCCGGCGCCGTCCGCCGGTCGGCGTCTTGGTTGCGGCACTGAACCATAATAATAAAGCTACTACGCCACTAAAACATTTGGTTTTTGATTATACCTTGTTATTATTTTTGCATTGCTGCCTCGGTTGTTGCCCCTCCTTCACCTAGTGGGGATTCGTCCGCGGTTTCCGACGATTGTTGCGTACACTGTCATCGATTCGACGCTTTCGAACAATTTGTCGATTCGATTATATCTTCCATTTTCTGTAACAGTGAAGTGCGTCGTAAGGAGTGTCGGAGTCGGAGCAACTTGAACCTCCAGGAAGTGAAGTCAAGCGTGGTTAACGTGGGAGTTCGTTAGAGTGTTGTGGTAGTGGCGGTGGTATTGGTTGTGATGTGTTCATGGATGTGATTTTGGAGAGGAGGTTGCGAATTGTGCTCAGATGGTGTTTTACGAGGAGAAATTTGCGTCCAGGGGACGAGATTGAGGTGGAAATTGGTCGGAGGGTTGGATTAGTGCAGTGGTCGGTGTAGTTCTGGAAGGCGATTTGAGGGGGTTGAAGCGGTTTTTCTCGGCTTTCCGTGATTTGGTTCAGGCGTGGGGGGCGTTTCGAAGTTGCATTACTCTGGTTATGGTCGATTGACGTGAAGGATGCAGAGGCTTGTGGATACCGTTCTTGGGAATGCCAAAGAGTGAGTGATGCTTGCTTTCAGCGTTTTTTTTTTTTTTTTTTTTTTTTTCCTTTAATTCGAATTTCAGCCTAATTTGATGACTTTAGTTTATGAGCGTTGGATATCTTTCTCAGAACAAGAAATGGTGCGAGATTGGTATGACTAGTCGCTAATGGCATTATGCGAATTGGATTTCGAAGTCTTTCGAATATTAGCTGTCTCATTTGTCATTTGGAGTTTCTGATTGCTGTTGGTTGCGAAAACTTCATTGGAAAAGAGTTGATGTTGATGCGCTTAAAACTGCAGGTCAATAAAAACATTCACACAAGAATCATTTCAGAACACCGTTAGGGTGATCAATGGATTTTCGGCACTGGTACTTGCGTTCTTGCCAGGAAAAGGGCCCACATTGCATGGAATTCAATCGCATTGTACATTTCGCGCCCCTCGCATGCCGCGATGGATGGAGGAGTAAGTTTATAAAATTTTTAGTCCATTTCAAATCAACGTTATTTTCGTAAAAGAAAAGAAAAGAACAGAAAAATTGCTCTGATTAATTATATGTGGAGAGATTATCCTTCGTTGTAATCATGAGCTGGTGTTTGGTGTTGATTTGTGGGTGTAAGTATAGTAAACTGCCGTGATTGAAAGCGGAATGTGGTTTACAGGGGCGTGTCTTCATTCAATACATTTATATCAGAGTATGACACGGACAGCGAATCGAACAGTGAGAATGAGGATGGATCAGGTGTTGAAGATAACGATAGCACGGCGCTACCTTCTCCCTCTTCGGAGTCTTCTCACTTATCACGAGCTGGTAGTTCAGGAAGACGCCACCGGCGAAACAAGACTCTATTGCAACGGCTATTAATATGGATGATGTGGCCACTACGTTTCTGGTTTTTCATTTTGACTTGTGTGTGGTAAGTTCAGTCTTTTTTTTCTTTCCCCCTTTTTTTTTTTTTTTTTTTTTTTTTGTGTGTGTGTGTGTGTCTTTGTTTTTTTGTGATATTGATTGCACCTGTCTTTTGAAATTTTTAAATGAAGATGCAGGATTCATGTAAGGGAGGTAGCAGCGTCAACTTTTTATGGTAGTCTGTTGGTATTTTAGGAAAAAGTATACTCTTACTGTTGTAACAGGGCTGGATATTTAATTTAGAGTTGTAAAAGATCATGACTTTACTGTCGTTTCTGAGGCTTTTACGTTTGGTTTGAGCTGGTAGGCGATCTGTAAATCGAAGTTCAAATCATCTCGAAACAATTTCTGAAACCCGCAGGTCAAATTCGGGAAGCTTCAGGAGATTAGCTCGCCGCTTCAGTGGCAGCAGAGAATTCGCAGTGCCAAAGTCAGTGGCTGATCGTAGACGTGGCATAATCGAGGTATATCTCGAAGTCACTCTGTTGCCTGCATCTCAGTGTTCATTAGAAAGCTTGTTACACAGAGCATCGGACTTTTAGTCATACAATGTCCCACTGCTCCTTTTAAGCTTTGCTCTTTATTTCATCAATATTACGTAATTCATTGTCGCAGGACTTACAACTCGTGATAGAGCTTCAAATAGAGCGTGTGTTCGAGGTAGTGCGCTACATAATTCACCATGTTCTATCACCGTTTAAGACATTTGGAGAATTTATCCATTGGGCATTCTTTCGTGATACGAGCTACAACGACGCCTCCGATCTCGCAGATGTAGCCACTTTAGGTGCTTCAGATCCCGTTCCTCACAAACAGAAGCAGGTTCCACAGCAACCTTTGAATACAGACAACCGCACGTGTCAGGATATCATCAGAAGTGTGGGGTAATTTCCTACTTCCTGAATATATTTTTCACTTCGGTGCAGCATATTTGTCCACAGTGAAATTTAGCAGAACTTTTCCACCTGCAGTAATATTTTTAATATGTCTTGGTTGTCGAGGCCTTTTTATTAGGTTACATGTTGCTTACGGACTAGATTACCTTAGTGAGTTTTGTCATCTAAAAGTAGACTGGTGCAGACTGGAGTTATTGTCTATGATCTGCAAAGAAGCCCACTTTTGATGTTGCGGGTCAAAATTTATTAAAGGTATGTGGATCTCTGTTTTTGGCATTCTGCAGGTACCCGTACGAAGCATATCGCGTGAAGACAGAAGATGGCCATATCCTCCTACTTGAAAGGATACCAAGGTTGTACATTTGCATCTCACACTAAATATATTTAGGGGTTTTTTCTGGATTATTTGGAGAAATTGGATTCTTTCTGCTCAAGTCATTATCACAAGATCTATGTGTTATTGGGATGGACGTTATTTACATCAGTTTTAGGTTTGGTTTCTATGTGATCTAAATCTTGTACCTTGTATGGGATTTGTGGATGCGTTTCCTAATTTGTAGTGATATGCTATGAATTATTCGACTTGCGTCACAAGTCCTCATGAAAGGTTTAAAAGGGACTGTACAAAAGGTTGCTTATTTTATTTTTGTAACTTGTAGGCGAGAGTCACGAAAGGTGGTTATGCTACAGCATGGAATTCTCGATTCTTCGCTCAGGTGAGCTACAACTTAATCGCTTCCAGTGTTTCTGTGGATCTGCATATCCACTGCGTCTCGATTAGTGTCCTCTATTAATGTTACCTGATTGGAAGATTATTCTTTGTGCTCGTTAATCAGGGCTCACCTGTAGGCATAAAATTGTTTTGAAGGTTTCTTTCTATGGGCTCTGTAAGTTCAAGTCTTGACTGTTAAGCTTTTGAAGATTTACCAAGACATCTGCTGAGAAGTTGGGAACCTTGACACATTATGTTGTGACACAGCTGGGTCTCGAATGGAGTCGTTGGATCCCAAGCCTTCGCAGCTTTTGACCAAGGTAATAAAGTTTTTCCTGAGTATTTGGAGAATCCCCTAAAACTCTTCCTATCCATTTGATTTGGCTTAATTTTTTTTGTAATATTAATCTTTTATCAAGAGAAATATGCTTCCTAATTTCGAATTGTCACTTTCAGTGAAGGTCGCCATCAGTCGTTAGAGGATAAATTGGTGGAAATCAACTTGGGATGTCTCCTAACTCAGTTTAATACCATTATATTCAGCGTTGGAAAACTGATCTGTGTTTTCTGTATAGGTTATGATGTGTATCTGGGAAATCTGCGGGGATTGGCATCAAGAGAACATGAGGATGAACACATCTCACCTCAAATGTGAGACTTTACTCTTGTAATATATATCATATCTACATTTGCGGACTGTTGAGCTATTTGACTAGATTATTAAATGCTGTATGTAAGTCGTCACTCATGGTATCGTAGTTCGCCAAACAGTTGAAATCTAAAAAATTCTAGCGTTTGAGTATATTTAGGGTAAGGCCACAGATTCTTGTGCTATTTGTAAGGTTCATGAGGAATCTATGCAGATACTGGAGTTTTTCGGTAAATGAGCATGGCACGCAAGATATTCCAGCCATGATATCGAAGATACACGAACTCAAGATGATGGAGTTACAAGATTCACCGCATTCAGGGATCCAGAATGGTGAGATCTCTCAGTATGTGGACGACGATCCCAAGAAACTTCCTTACCGACTCTGCGGGGTAGCACACAGCTTGGGGGGCGCTGCAATGTTGATATATGTGGTGACAAAACGCCTCGCAAACAGGCCCCATTATCTTTCAAGATTGATCCTTCTTTCTCCAGCTGGGTTCCACGAAGCTGCTCCCTTGGCTCTAAAGTTGTGTTGTTATGTTGTACCGTTCTCAGCTTGTTTTATCAGCCTTTTCATGCCTGGTATATATATACCCACAAGATTCTTTCGGGGTCTTTTCAACAAGTTGTCTCGAGACTTTCAGAATTACCCCGCGTTGGGTGGTTTAGCCCAAGCTATTTTTAGCTATCTAATCGGTGGAGACAGCTCTAATTGGGTGGGAGCAATCGGGGTGTCGCATTACAACATGAACAATATGCCAGGTGTGGCTGTTCGAGTTGCTGTCCATCTTGCCCAGATGATGCGGGCCAAGCGCTTTATACTGTATGATTATGGGAGAAGGGAATTGAATATTCAGGCATATGGCACTCCCTATCCACTGGACGTTGGAGCCAACTATGGTGTAATTGATATTCCTGTAGATGTTGTGGGTGGGCTCAAAGACAAGCTGATTCCACCAACTATGGTCAAGAAACACTTCGAAACTATGAGGAGTGCGGGTTGCCAAGCATCTTATTCAGAGTTTGAGTTTGCTCATTTAGATTTTACTTTTGCCAATCGTGAAGAGCTTATGGCCTATGTCACGTCTCGTCTGTCACTTGTAGCACCTGTCCCTGGCACCATCATTGAGCCTCTTGAAGAAACACAAAGTTCACGGAAACTGACCGGATCTCTTTCTCGCAATTCCTTCAAAGAGAGACGCCTTGGCAAGTCTTCGAATGGATAATCTAGGAACGGGGAAATGCAGGAGGACAGAATTATGGAAGAGTTGCCAGAGGTGACTGCCACTGTAAAGTCACCTCCTGCATCGAAGCTAAAATCCACTTGACCTCCCTCCGTGTTGCGACAGGTATTCGGTATATGCTGCAGTTTTGGGATTCTTTGCCTGATGAATCTTAGCATTCTACGAGTCTTTAGCATGATTGGAGAGAGCAGTTTTCGATCCTAGTAGAATTTGCACAAATAGCTGGATTTTTCTTCATGTCGATATGATCGTATGTAAGTGGCTTGACCCAACCCGAGGATCCTTGGAGTGCAATCCAGAGTTGAGCAGTAGCGGGACCTTTGAAGGTAATCTAGTAGGGACAGTCTCAAAGATTTGAGGCGCCAATTGTACTATAGAATGTATTAGTTGATCATAATGATTCTTGTATGTATTGAATCAGATGGAACAACACCTATCTGATGCAAATTTTGATTCAATCGAATCTTCGAATTCTATTTGTTGATCCTAATATCCAGGCCACAAGTAGGCCGTGCAAAGAATTCAAGGGAACTAGTGTTATTTTATTCTAATGCACCACCTGGTAGACTTTGTGTTGATTATGAATTGAAGGTAGAGACTGCGCCTTATCAAACTATGTTAGTTATCACACCTCCGTTGGCTAGCGAAAACCCAAAAAATATATTTTTTTCAAAAAAAAAAAAATGAACAAAATGATTTCAACAACAAACGATCTTTTCAATTTCCTGACAAGAAAATTATGCAAGAAGATACCATGGAATTTGTTATTAACACAGTTAACAAGGAAATCGTCCAACAAAAATAAATCTATGGACATTCAAAAGGTAAAAACTTATCGACAAATTCCATCCAAAATGGTGGATGTATATGTGGCAACACGCACTAGTTAAGCCATGACGTGGTCAAGTTTGCCGGTCTACTTGCAGGCCTAGAGTGGGGCGCCGCACAGCCGCGGGTTGCTGGAGCTGGAATCTGTCGGCAGCAAGATTGCGTAAACTCCCAGGGATTTGCCTTGCGAAACGAGCAGTCCCACGGCGATGATGAGTAGGAGACGAGCAGAATCAATGTGACAGATTGCACATGAACAGAGGAATACTGAAGACCATGCAATGCATTTGAACAGAATGGAGGGCTTTGAGAGGGTTGCACCACCTGAGAGGTTGAAAGCATAAACTATGAAAGAATAAACTACAACACAAATATGTCTTACAACATGGCTTGCTGGTCTAATACATACATAAGTATCAATACTGGAATAACCAACAACAACACTGTTTATTGAATGTTACGAGGATGGTACATATACTGATTCAGGAGAGTGAATGAACAAAAGTTGTCCACGAGCCTGCTCACCTACGAGCCTAGTTGACAGAATCCATTGACTTGAAGTGGATTTCTCCAATATCCTCCCGCACTTTGAGGCTTTTACAATTTGTATTTTGATGAGACAGAGGAGTTGAGGTATTACAAGTTTCTTGTGTTGTAGAAGGATGCATGGTCAGACGAGGTTAAGTTGTCACGATGTTCAGTCATTTTCACTGGTGAATCTATATGTTTGAATCAAAGATAAGAAATCAGATCAGTTGCAAATGTCTATCTTTGAGGCGTGATTTTAAGCATTGATTAATATTTTTCAGTTTCAGATGTTCTTGTTGAGCTTCTGGTTTTTTCTGGCAGCATTGCATCGGATTTGCGGTTGGTGTTTGGACAATCTTTGTTTATTGCTACGTCTCCCTACGAATAATAGAGATTTTGGTAATGTTCTATCGGAGGAGTTTGGCTCTGCTGGTGGTCAATTGCGATTCTATGTGGTTTGTCGTGGTCGATGCAGTAGAGTTTACTACAAGTGGTCGGATTGCGAAAGGCAAGTGACTACGTTTTAAGGTGTGATCTGTAAGAACTTTAGGACTATGGAAGAGGCAAAACTATTTATGCTTAAAAACTAGGGTTTTTAGAATTTTACTATGCTGTAATCTATCTTAGGAATCTGATAATAAAGTTGAGTCTCTTATTCCCATTTCACTTTTGAGTTTCACAAATTTTTTTCTACCTAAAGCATTGGTAAAGATGTCAGCAATCTGATCATTGGTTAAAATATAGAACAAATCTATTCTTCCAGTAAGTGTGTTTTCTTGTATATAATACAACCACATCTCTATGTGTTTGGATTTGTCATGACATATCAGATTTCAAGCAAATTTTAGTGTGCTCTAATTGTTACAGAAAATTGATATAGGTTCTTATTCTGTTCTATGCATTTTGGATGCCAATGTCTGAAGCCAAATAGCTTCACAAATTCCTTCTGCTAGTGCTCATGCCTCTACATCTGTTGATGAAATGGCTACATTGTATGGTTATTTGGATGCCCACAAAATTGGTCCTCTTATTGATTTGAATACTCATTCAATGACTGATTTTTTGTCGATCTAGCAATTAGTCCAATCAGAATCTATAAAGCCTAGAAATATTGAGTTGTGGCTTCTTTCATAGAAGATTTCGAGTTGTAGAGTATTTTTGATGTATTAGAGAACTTGATTTACAGCTTGTAGATGTGGAACTTAAGGATTATTCATGTATCTGCTAGGGACTCCCGTAGCGAAGGAAATTTCAGGAATTTTCGGAATTGCTTTGCATCAATTTGTGGTGAGTCTACTTTGCTATCAAGATTGAATCCTTCTGTTATAGCTGTGGATATAGGCCATAATCAGCCTTTGTTCTGTAGAATTTTAACACCTTGAGCTGTAACTTATTTTAAGATTATACTTGTGGTTGTTGTCAGCATTTTCAAATAATCCCTTCAGAAAATCCCATAAACACCTGGATTCATTGTAGTCAATTAGGACCGTGAGTAGACTTGGTCTAATGGACATTGTGAATATAAACATGAGACGTTTGGCTTTGTCTTTGGAGTCTTCACTATTTGAGCTGCAAGAGTCTTTCTTGTTTTGTGAGGAGGTGCTATAAGAGGGTGGTGAAAGCAAATGACAAAGCTTTTCACGCTTTATGATACGGGTTACCATGTATTTCTACAAGTGGAAGTTAAAAGAACCCGCAAGTTTAATCTCATCTAGACCAAGGATCACCTTCAACATTGCTAGTCTATGGTGGAGGATGGAAAGAGATGAGAAAGATATCAAACAAAGCTAGCAAGTTGTTTTCAAGGAAACTAGTCAAGCTCTGATACCATGAAAGAATAAAACTATGAAAGGTTAAACTACGACACAGATATGTCTTTCAACATGACTTGCTGGTCTGATACATACATAAGTATTAATACTGGAGTAACTAACAACAACACTATTTATTGAATGTTACAAGAGTGGTATATATACTGATTCAGGAGAGTGGATGAACAGAAGTCGTCCACGAGCCTAGTTGACAGAATTTATTGACTCAAAGTGGATTACTCCAACAGTTGCTGCCGCTGAATTTGGTGCCCGGACGCGCACCTAGTTCAAAGGGACCATAGCTGGACGGAATCAGACCATGCAGCTTGTTGTTGCCGACGTCGAACTTGATGAGGTTCAGGTCGCCAATGCCAAGTGGGAAAGGGCCGGTCAGCTGGTTTCGGTGTCTAGTATCGCTTCCCAGATATAGAGAAGAAAGCGACGTCAACTGGGTTAGTGCCCCTGGGAACTGGCCCTGGAGTTTGTTGTTGTTCAGGTGAAGGACGAACAACTTTTTGCAGTTGGCGATCTTGGGTCAGATGGAGGTCACGTTGGTGCCAGAGATGTAGAGCTCATTCAAGTCTTTGATGTTGCAAAGCTCGCCTATGATCTGGCTTGTGAAGGGGTTGCCCGCCAGTCGTGGAGTGCCTCTGGAGCCTATAGGCTTTGGCGTGCCGTGAACCTTGAGGTTGCCAAGCCACTTGGGTATGCAGCCCGAGATTTTGTTGTCGTCAAAACTCACAAAGTCGAGCTTTGTTAGCTGGGTGATCTTGGACAAACGGATGGTTGTTAGTCCGTTTTAGGGGAGAGAGAGAATGCGGAGCTCCTTGAATTTGCCAAATGAATCCTGGCATGTAGAATATCAAACATGATGAGGTTTAATAATTATGTTCCGGAAGCAAACATAACTTGTTCAGCACACTGTCACTTTAAAGAGAAAGCTCTTTTTTAGAGTGTGTAATGGTTTACCGGAATGCCACCAGTCCACTGATTGCCGGTCATGCTCAACTCTGACAGCGGGGCGAGATTGCCAATAAACTCAGGACTCCTGCGGATGAAATCACGATTTTCTAAAGTGAATCTTTCAAGTTTGACAAGTTTGCCGAACTGCGGAGGAACAGCGTAAGCAAACCTAAATGAAGCTCTTCGCATAACCAGGGTGGTCAACTCCGTCAGGTCGCCAAGAGAAGCTCCTGGATTCCGAACTCCGAGCTTCACCTTCACCTGGTATCCTGCCGGAATAGTTTCGTCGTCGAAAGAATCCGTCAAATAAGTTGTGTTAATCCTTCCTGCCCCATTGCATTCGACCACAAACAGAAACCCCCAGTTACAGCAACTCGAACCCGGCTGCCACGCATTCAGAGGGTTCTCGGGATTGTCGAGCTGGGATTTGAATTGCAACAGCTTGTCTCGATCTCCAGCATTGCATATGGGCATCCCGTCTTGAGCTGAACTGCTACTGAAAGTAGCTAAAAAAAAATCCTAGAACCAAAAGCACGACTGCCCTCATGTGCCGAGGCTTATCGAACAATGGTATCCTACCCATCGTCCCAAAACTCGACCGATTCGCCGCATACACCACGACTGTGAACACTCCGATTCACAAACTACGATTAAAATAAGCTACAGTATCAGGTTAGATCTTACGAAACAAAACAGAGACTTTTCCACAGTAATTCAAGAAGAGACAAGAAGCAACACATGTGGGATTCCATATCCCAGACGGATTGCAAGCGTTGACGATCTTCGCGGTGTCACAATGTCAACGCTTCACATTGCTAATTGGGGCGAGAACCCCGAACTTTCGTACAGCTAGGGCTGATAATCGACAATCCTACGAGTTCACACGAGGTTGCGATCGAGGTCTTGAATTGCAGCGAGCACCAAAGTCGAGGGATTTCAGCAATAGCAAAGCCAATACGGACTTGCCCTTGATGAGGCTGAAGAAACAACAGCAGTCGACTTTGATTTTTGGAACCAGCCGGTAAACCAGGAAGTACTGGCAATTCAAACATCACTTTACGATTGCTTTGAGGTACTAACTGCCGCCATAAACCAATTGCAGTTTCCACACTTTATTTTTTCATAGCTTTTAGAATACAACCAATTTTGTTTCATTTTATATCATATTATGATAATTTCTTTAATACTAAACCAACGATAAGACACAACTATTTGAATATGCTTTCCTGTAACTTTGTCAACAAAAATGTTTTACGACATAAAAGGTGACATGTGAAGATGGTGGACGTTGGGTGTAAGATGATTCTGGTTGGCACATTCACAGGCACTGGCGCCCCAACTTAATTTCTGAGCATGAATCTACGATAGAAGTTCACACTAATGTTTCAAATGACAACGACAGCCTTACTCACACCAGCTTGTTTCAATATTGTTATAATTTATTATTTTCTATACATTAAGTTGCCAGCTGGTTCTAACATGAGATAGTGCGATAAAAGATAAAAATAAATACGACAGAGCCCATCATTAGTTCAATCGTAGTTGCATTGATGCCAATCAATAGACGTAACCATGAACACAGCAACTAAATCATATTATGATGGAGAGGCTAAATACCGAGAACGTAGGGAATCCCAAGGTATACTTTCTCAACATTAATGGCATAAAAGGAAATGATCCTCCAATATCGTCACAACAGACCGCCAAAAGATGTGAATATGGAATAGAAGAAACCGAGAGCACTACAAGTATAAAAAAGGTTCGATATTCATTTCCACAGCTGAGCATGGATCTATGATGTCGAAACGCTGCATAACCTGTTTCAGGCACAGAGACGGAAAGTGAGCTGAGCGGAACATTTGATGGGGTGTGCAGCAAACAGCATACTGAACAAGCACGCGAGAATTCAACTGAATAAGCATTCCGAATAATGAACATGCAAGGCACAGACCTCAGGATTTACGATTCCGAAGGAGCCAATGCAGGATCCTGCACACATGATGTTGGCTTGCCGTCCCGAAAAGTATTCAGGCTCCTGAAGCAGATAGAAAAACTTCTGGTTAGCTCATTGTGAGATGGAACATTAATGTAGAAGGATCTATAAATAGTGAAAACAAGATAAGGGAAAACCTCCCTACTTCACAGGTGAACGTGAAAAAATCACAACCAAGACATTTTAGTCTAGGACAACAGAAGCTCGGACCTAGTATAACCTTGTCTGCCTGTTTCGGTACTTCATTGAAATTCTTGACAGTTTCACCAAAGTTACAACCGTTCAGCCGACTAGGTCAGCAGAGATGCATAGCCTCAACACAGTACTACATCGCTACTTCCTTCACTTCTAAAGAAGGTACAATCCAGTATATATCACAAGCGTACACCGCAGAAGACTCTATAATGAGACAAGAAATTGAGAGAGTGCATACAGTATCGTACCTGTGATGGAGTAATATAATAGCCATCTCCACTGAAGGTTCCAGACACTTTATCAAATTCAGCAGGTCGAATACCGACAACCTCGAACACTCTGTCAACAAGACCATGGATAACCTAATTGCAAACCCAAAAAGGCAGTTAGCACCCAACAAGAAAAACGAACGTTCTTCACACTGTAGAAGGAATTCCCTTTGCAAAAGCACTAGACTTACAGATAATTACATCCTAATGAATGCTAAGATGAAACAGCGTCTCAAGGCGAACCAGATGGACAGAGCCAGGGTCTGCACTAGGTTCTTAGCGCACCTCAAATCCGGAATTCAAATTGGAGTAAACAGCAACAAGATGTCTGCTGTTCTTTGCACCCACGTCCTCTTTACTGTTCAGTCTAACGACGTCGGAAACCTCGAAGAGCTGCAATGAGAATTACCCCCTTATCAGTTTAATCATCAATACTAAGATTATAATAAAGCGACAATGAAGGTATCAAGAGAGAGGATAATGAGATGAAACCTTGAGTGGTCTAGGAGCATCTTTGTTGGAACCCATGGTCTTTAAAATCCCTGGAAGCAAACTTGAGCGTACTGCCTGCAATAACGAAGCAGAATCTAAATCGTGACTATCCATCAGAAAGGTATCTCCCATCAAAAACCCACCTACAATGAAACCCTGATAGAGCTTAAGTTATTGATGCTTATAGCTGTATGAACACCATCGGCAGAAATGTCACCTCGAAATCAGCAGACCTCGGATTGCCAATGATTACGGCTGTATTCCCGTCATCCTCTCGGTTAACCATCTTGAAATTCTCTTCAAGAGAACACAAAATCCAAGTGACAACTTCGGTGAATCCAGCCATTGCCACCTGCAAGTGTGACCAGACCCAAGGCAACTTGAATAAGTCAGCGTGCCAGCCACGAATGGTACAATGTGTTTGATCCAACGGACGTACATTTAAAATGCACATGCTCTGTTAGGGATTCTCGAAGTAATTTCAAGAGCAAATTTGGAACCCAACAGAAGCCTCGTACCTCTGCTCTTATCAAGTCGGTGAAGTGATTCAAAGGCTGCTGTTTCCCTTGAGTATGTGACTTCGGCACAGTCCTTATTATATTGTTGTAACCATACGCTATGGCAACATCCTGCAAAGAGCAGCACCTCGAGTGCGTCACTTTCCCATCAACTGCCTATCACAAAATTCAATACAAGCATGAAACGGATACAAGAGATAACACCAACCTCAGCAATATCGCAAGCATGCAGAACATCGCTTCTTGTAGGCGGAGCCGACACTCGAAGTTTTGAGTCAGGTTGAACCTCAGTGTAGAGTTGCATCTTGTTAAGCAACTTGGAGACCTGCAACACAACAATTCCGAAGATATTATGCTAAATGCTACTTTTTAAGTTGAATGATGTACAAGTCGAACCATACATCAATATGTGCGACACATTACAAATTCTTGCAAGTAATACTTTCGATAAGTGTTCGCCTTTCCTTCAGAAAGGAGTTCATCCCGATAGTTGAATTTATTGTTCGAAGGGCTACATAAAGTAATAGACGTAGATCAGATTCCTCGAACATTAAATCCGACTCCGCCCAACAGGAATGTGATGGGGGTTTCAGAACCTATATCCAGAGTGGTAATGATATTATGATAAATTACCTCTTTGGCCTCTAGTGAAGTTCCGATAGTTCGATTGACGTAAGCCATATCCACCTCAAAGGTACGAAGTGAAAGATCAGGGTACCGTGTAGACTTTCCGTCAGCTGAGACCACCTCCACAGGCTCTACTTCAAACTGTGGGCTGCTGTACTGCGAGAACATTGTAACCTGTCCCCCGCAACCAAAGCAAAACACAGTTATTCAGTAAAACCTGGACAATAGTAACAATGAAAAATGGAACTAAGATTAATGAGAAGGATTGGCGCCAACCAGAAGAATGGCATACCATAGTGTTTAGGACAATCTTTGCTTTGGTCAAATCAGTAGCTGTGCATTCTATAAAGACGTTCTTTGTCTTCAAAGAAATTGCCGAATGTGCTCCGTTAATAATTGGGGGCAATGACAACACTCTCCTGATAGATCACAGCGAAACAGGCAATTGAGCCCCTAGAGAGAAAAACCAAATCAATCTGAGTGCATTTAAGGACATGAGAACGGGAGCACGAAAACAATGTAATGCATAAATCGCCTGACGGAAAAGAATTGATTTGACAAATTCGTCAGCTGACATTCTCAGATCTTTAAAATCTAATACAAGAAAAAGTATTTAAGAAAGTTACCTCTTGCTGTCGTAGATAACAGGGTAGACTGGAGAGCTTTCAATGATATGTAGAAACTTCTTCAATTTCATGTCTGACTGTAAGAATAACGTAACACAATTAGCCTCTACTTCTCAAATTAATTGGTAGCTTTCTTTCTTCCGCTTCGGTTGAAGCCCAATTGTCACCAAACGCAAATGATGTCCCTAACAAATTTGCCAGCAGGAACGCTCATATATTTGCAAAGTTCAAAACTAATAAATATTAATCACAAAAATTCACAGGGGAGCGACCTTGTAAAACTCAATTAATTCGGCACCATTGAACTCTTTCGTCTGCACACACACACACACACACACACACACAACATCATGATGAGAAAAGAACATACATCAAGTAATCCAGTGAAAAAATTCATGCAAACTCACAATAAACTGTACGGGTCTTCAAAATAATGCCTCTGAACTAAGAAGGCTCCATTTCGTGAACACATGAGAACAACCCTACCTGCTTGAGAGGAACGAATTTAATATCAGCTGGTCGGAGAGCCTGCACCAGGAATATTTAAGTGAGATAGATCCAATATTTGCAGACCAATTTCTTCGCGCGATTGAAAATTACACAAGCTGATGTAAACTAAGGATTAAAGATGAACAGTTTATACGAAGTTACAATATCATTGTTATGTATTAGTAATACTGCGATGTTGTGCTAGCAACCGCGACGTTAAACAATGGAAGTTTAAGGTTGAGACGTGATATAACCTCGTAAGTGAAAGGACCTTCAAGCACATCAAGATCATGGGTCCCTATAGCAACCAAAGTCCTTCTCCTGCAAATTGACAAAATAATACACCTTGCTGAGGCGTAGGTCGAAAGACGTAGACAGAGAAGGCTAAGTCCAAAATAGATACGTGAATGAACTTAAACGCACCATAAATGAAACAAAAGCAGGAGAAACAGAGGAATGACTGCGTAGAAAGATTCGTATTGTCACTACATAAATGAACCCCTGGTTTAAGGTAGTGAAGTGCAAGCATACCTACACAAGTTCTGATGAAGCTTGTCTTGAAGGTCAATGAAACTACTGTAACGCGCTTCATCAAATGTAACTCCCCGGAGCACCGCACAGACCACATGCGGCCTAATTAACGAAGTCTACACATTTGCATGAAACACATGAATATCACTCGAAATCAAACAATACATTAATACAGCACAGAGACGCCATCACTAAGTCAGAATTTACAAAAAACAAAAAAAAACAAAACAAAACAAAACAAAACAAATACGCGTTTAACATCCGGAACACTTCTACTGAATTTTTTCTAGAACGTAAAACAGATTGCTTGAACTTCTGCGCACCTCTGGTTTGACAACCATCTTCTGTATCGAGCTTGCTGGAACCTCAGACACACGAAAACTGGGAATAGGGTCTTTCCCAGTGAATACTCTTAAGGCCTTTGCCAGGCCTTCCAAGCACAACAAGTCATACCTGTCAACAAGGACAAAGAAGTCTAGCCAATTAAATTAAAGGGCTTCTTAAGTTCTCCTACGCTTTGTATTTGGAGGTACTGTAGGAAAACACCTCAAAGCTTTCCCAAGAAAGGCTTTGTAAAAAGTTTTGATACACATATATATATATATATATATATATTTGTTTTTTTTCGTTCAATAGTTTGTTATTGCTGCTTCTTTAATTTATTTTAATTTTTATTCCTTGGAAGGTACGTAAAAGAGCAGTAGCAATAAATACCGGTTAGCAGGTACGTCAATCTTGTAAATGATCTCTTCATCTGCACTTGCCTCTTCATCCATATGCTTCTCCTTTCGCATCACCTCCTTCTCGGTGGTCTGCACAATCAATTCACTTTGCACTTAAACCATGACGGAAGCAATTCAGAACCTGCTGCGAACACAACGCATATCAAAGTGAAGTAAACGAGAGTCACGAGAGGCCACTTACCACATCATCAAGCTCAATGCCAAACTCAAAGCAGAGCTCATCGAATTCCTGGTCAGCTACACCAGCGAAATCTCAAGCGTGAATACGTCGTGACGAATAATCAAACAAAATCCAAGAGCAGAGAACCCAAATCCAAGAAAAAAACAATAAGATCAAGTAAAAACACTCACTGTACGTCTGCTCCAACGCAGCAAAGAGACGATCCCGGCCTACACTGACGATCGGCATGACGACCCGCGCCCTAACAGGACAACACCACTTCCTTCAACCCTGCACAGATCCGTTACAAATAAAACACTTCCCAAAAACTGCGGATAGAAAGTGGTAACCTCATCAATCCAGAACAATATTATCCAAAAAGAGAAAAGGGAAACACACTCTCAAAAGCAATTTGCACATCTCAATCCGTCAAAGACCGGCACGCCTCTCTCTCTCTCTCTCTCTCTCTCTCGCTCGCTCGCTCTAGCTCTCCACACCCTGAACCCTAAAACCCTAAACCTTAGCAACGTCATACGGAGCTCCGCATTGCAGACATCCACAGAGGGAGAGCTCACCTCGTCCAACCGCAATGCAATGAGGTGAGCCTGGAGGTTCGGAATGCAAGGACGATCAGGAAAATGGAGAGATCGAAGGCTGTGGCTATGGAGTGAGTGAGGATTAGTCCCCCCCAGCAACAACGAACAACGCTCTTGCTCCTCGTCGTCGTCAAAGCAGAGACACCACGAGTCTGGTCCTTCTTTGCGATGAAAAGACTGGTTCCACATTCACCCTTTTCCCACCGCAGGGGGGGGACACTGGAGATCGACCTTATCGTATGTCTTTATGTAACGTGATTAGTCCATCCATCAACATTCATCCACTTTCGTCTACGTTCATCTATCGTGTGATTCCTTATCATCCATTACCATGTGGTTTGAGGACTTACTCATTATACTATTGTGGTCAATTCTTTTGTTTTCTATGTCTCTCATTTATATTCTTTCATGAAAACACCTTCATTTCAATTTTTAATAATTTTGTGTTTTACATTAGCACATATTAGTATAGATGTTGTACAATAACTTATGAGATTTCTAATCTATAAAAGAAATATGTTTGATTAAAAAGTGTTATATGCTTGTTTGGCTTCTAATTCTTTTCAATTTTCTCTTTTACATGTTTGGTTTATTCTTTTATCCTTTTGTGTTAATTTGATTGTACTTTGAATAGAAGGTATTTTCAAAGATAAGTAAATGAATAGTTGACAAATTTCATTTGTGTTCTCAATGCTATTTGAAATAATGTAATCATTTATTTGGCATTCAAAAAAGTAAATATATTTATAACATTTGAAGACTAAAAATTTATACATATAATATATCAAGTTTATATTATATGAATGTCTATACATGTTCATATTTTTCATATTTGTTGTGTTTTCATTTGTATATTTTAGAATTTAATAAAAATATTTTGTAAAATTTGTAAGTCTTAAGAAATATTAGAAGATCAAGTAGTCAACAAAGTTCAAATGCAAAAGCATTTAAAATATAAACCAAGGATTATAAAAAAATTAGATGTGGATAAGTAGGATAAATTAGATCCATCAATATAAAAAATCTTTACTTACAATGCCAAGATATATACTAGGTCTTTTGCAACTATATCTATCTATCTACCTATCTATCTATCTATAGGAATATTAAATAGATTCATATTTTTATAAAATAGACCCACTCTTAATAAAGAATATAGTAAATATAATGAATATAGTTGATATTATTGGTTATAGATTCAATAACAAAGAAATGAATCTATATGTCATTTGTTTTTATTTTTTTTCATGATAGTTTGAATAGGTGATTTGATTTAGTAAAAACTTGTATTTACTTAATATTATCCTATATATAGTTTAAAAATTAATGTCATAATATATTTATATGATGCAAGATAGATGTATGTATGTATTATTTTAAAATCAAATCAAATAAAAAATAATATAATCTATAAGGCTATTAGATAAAAAATCAAAACTATTATAGATTTATATACTTTCTATATATATATATATATATATATATATATATATATATTCTTTGATATTTCTTAAAAATATAAAATATAGATTATTGGAATTTTATTAAATTTAACATCTAAGTATTTATTAATTTCAAACAAGTATATATTTGGTTATTGTAAGAACATAAATTGATATAATTAATATCAATTTATATTCTTAAAATAACCAAATATATATATATATTTGAAATTTTAAGATTGATAAATTATTATAAATATATATATATATATATATATATATATATATATAATATATATATATATAAGTAAAAAATCAAAATAAAAATCTAATTAAAGAATCACTTGCTAGTTTTTTCTATTTGAAACAAGAGCCAATTGTATTACCAAACGCACTATATCTTACTATTTATTCAAAGAAGAACATGTCATTATTGAAGATCTTCATTCCTATAATATCATCTTGAAGGTTGTGATAATTACAATGTTAGCAAATAATAGATCTTGAGTTGAATTTGCTAGCTATTGGTTCTCTATCTCCTTAATGTTGCAATTATACAAAAACTACAAATAAAGATAGAAGATAGAATGAAATATTTTTTAAATTGTGTTTCTTTTATAACAAATGTGTACTATCTTTTATCTTAGCTTTGATGGATGTTGTTGATGAAAAGTTTTGACCTTCTTTGTTGCATTTATAAGATTTTTTGTTGGCTCTCATGTACATTTGTTAATATTGTATCCAGGCCAATGAATAAGATATTCTAATCTAAGTTGGCATTGCCTCTAGTTGAAGACTTCTTCCACCTTGAATTCTTTATTATTATCCACTTCTATAAGATATGGTGGTATCTGTTTTTTTCTCGGGATATTCATTATTTTATATGGCTCCAAAAGACATATGTGAAATATGAGATGGATTATCATAGACTTAGATAGATGTAATCAATAAGCAATTGGATTGACTTGTTCACATATAAGAAATGATCAAAGTCTATAATAATTCAACTTATCACAAAAAAAAATAGTTTTAATATTACTACAAAGTAATTGTAATAGGGTATGGAAAAGATATTTATATTATTCACACATAGGAATAGATAATTAGAACCATGGAAGTTTTTAGAATTGAAGTTAGGTTAGTGGATTAGGTGGGATCCATTATAAAATATTCTAAAAAGAATTTAAGGTGATTTTTTAGGTAGAATCTATCAAAGAATCTTCTAAAAAAAGCTATCTAAGGTATTTAAGACAATTATCTAAATGGCGTCCATAACTTAAGAATATTTTAGAAAGTCTAGGGTGGTAGAACAAAATATAAATAGGACTAGCCAAGGCCTTTTGGAGTATTTGGTCAAGTATGGCTTTAGACCCTTTCTCTTAATATAATTGGATTTTGTATCTTTTTATTTTATTTTATTATATTCTATTTTTGGTTGCTCATATTTGTCTTCCATATCCCATTGTATTTAATTCTCATCCAATTTGTCTTATATTTTGATGAGGTTTCATATTACTTGGATTAGAAGGATTTTGGACACTTGAAATAAATCGGTCTTGTTTCATTGGTATTAGAGCCACTGTTAGACTATTTTCTTTTGGTAATATGTCAATAGTCATCATCTAGTCCAAGATCAATTGTTGGAGTTACACTAAATATTGTGTTGAGGCTACGATGAGTTGCTCTAAAAAAATCAAGTGGAAGATGAGAAGGCATTCTAATAGTGGAATACATCAAAGGAATTATTGCATAGAAGATATGGCAGAGCAATTCTAGAAGGAAGCTCAAATACAACACCTCTTAGATCAAATAGCTACTTTGCAAGGGCAAATAAAAGCCTTCAAGACAAGAGAGTCGATATCTACTAGAATAAAATTAAATAAGCCTAATACTACTTTGGGACTTCAAGACAAGAAGATGTATGTCAATGGCTCTTTAACATACGACAATACATCCAACTATCTGGAGCAAATACCACTAAAAGAATTATGTGTGTAACTAGCTATTTTAGAGATGTGACAGCTATTTGATAGCAACATCGAGTTTAAAGCTATGGAGTAGATAGATTTTGTGATTGGAAGGAGTTTAAGACCAAGTTTAGGAATCAATTTTGGTCCATAAATATAGAGAAGATAGCACATAATAAGTTGGCAAATCTTACACAATCTAAGTCGATATAAGATTGTGTTTTTCGATTCAAGTCCTTATATCTTCAAATTGACAATGTTTTGGAGGCAAAGATGATGAACTAATTCTTATAAGGTTTGAAATCTAGAGTCCAATGAGAGGTAGAGCTAAGGGATCCACAAACATTCAAAGAAGCAATTTGAATTATAGATAGTATTGATGCTATAGACTTCAAAAATTGTAGAGTACAACCTATAGCACAAAGTCTTATCTTGCTATCTAATACTATGGCTCAACAATCAATACCAATGGAGATTAATGACCTACAAAGATCATTGACATTACAAAGATGACAAATATTGGTGTAAAAAAGATTGTATTTTTATTGTTGGGAGCCAAGCCATTAGAGCAGAGATTGTCTAAAACATCAAAATTCAAGCACCAATAAAACAAAGCAAGTTCATAGTCTCAAAACTCAATAAGTTGATAATGAGACAGAGCAGAAAAACAAGGCTTTTTAGTAAAGGCGCCAAGAGACAATACTAAGAATAACTACTATCTTTCAAAGACAAATAGCATGGCCTTGGATAACTATAAAAAGAATCAATTATTGCATCTAATAAGACTACTAAAAAGACAACCATATCAAATGCTTGTTGATTGTGGTTCTATAAAAAATTATATTTCAACTGAAATTATTGACTAACTTGGAATTAAAACTAAAACAATCAAGAGAAGAAGTATATACTTTCTTGAAGCCAAATGAGTAAGCAAACCAATTTATTGCTTAATACCAAAAGAACTTGAAGAGTTGCAAAAGACATTAGACGAATTCTTGGAGAAAGGCTTCATTTGACAAAATATATCACCATCGAAAATACTTATATTCTTTGTACCTAAGAAGGATGGATGACTTTGTCTTTACATCAACTATCAAAGCCTCGATAAGTAGACTGTTAAAAATACATATCCACTTCTACGCATAGATGATCTTCTTCATCAACTTTAAGTTGTGACCATCTTTAATAAATTAAATCTTTGGAGAAGATATTGGCAAATACCTATTGCAAAAGAGGATGTGAAAAAGATGACATTTTGTACCCTCTATAGACATTTTGAATGGTTGCTTTTACACTTTGGCCTCACCAATGTTCCAACTTCTTTCAAGAGTCAGATAAACAGATTATTTTGAGACCTTTTGGATAAGTATATAGTTGTCTTCATTGATAATATCCTTATATATAATAAAATCCTTAAAGAGCATAAACAACATTTATGAGAAGTATTGTACCAATTATATGATAGTTGCTTCATTGTAAGCAATCAAAATGTGAACTTTAGAAGTTGAAAGTCACTTTTTTGAGGCATGTAGTGTCCTTCAAAGATGCACACATGAAGCAGGATAAAGAGAAAGTACTAGAAGATTGGCCAACCTCCAAGGATGTTTCTAAAGTCTGCTCATTTTTAGGCATTGCTGGATATTATTATTATTTTGTTTAGTAATTTATTCATATTGCTACATCATTGACAAATCTATTGAAGAAGGATGCCCCATTTGAATGGAAAGTGAAGCAGTAAAGCGCCTTTGATAGGTTGAAAGAAGCACTCATTATTGCTCCAATATTACAACTATATGATCTAAATCTTCTTTGTATGCTTCACATTAATGTTTCTGTCTTTGCTATTAGAGTAATCCTTCAATAAGACTTTGGTAGGAGCCTTCAATCTATCGCATATAAATCATGTAAGCTCAAAAGAATAGAGCACAATTACTTTACATGTGATCAAGAGTAATTAGTAATTGTACACACCATAAAAGTAAGGCAATACTATCTATTAGAAAAAACAGTGGTTGTTTGGATTGACCATTGATCCTTGCTACATGATTTGTATCTGAAAAATATTAAATCATGACATCATCGTTGGAAAGAAAAGTTGCAAATTTTTGATATCCATCTTGAATACAAGTAAGTGCAATAATTTAATATGCTAGACAGCCTATTAAATTAAGGACAAGACTTAAAGGACAAATGAAGAAACAAGACAAAAATCACTACCATTAATAGTGTCATTTTAAATCTAATCAAAGAGATAGAATGGAAGGAAGGTATACATTGAAATGCTTATTTTAAGATGATTAGCAATTGATTGAATATGAGCGATATATAATATTAAGATTACAATATTTATGATGGCTTATTCTATTTCAAGAAACAGATTTATGTACCTGACAATGCTATACTTCGGATGCGCATACTTTAAAAGGAAAATGACATGCTAATATCTGGACATTTTAGACAAGAAAAGACTCTAGAATAGATCTTAAGGACATGATTTTAGGCTGATTTGGATCATAATGTTTGAACCTTTGTATATTCCTGCAAGTCATATCAATGTAATAAAGCATACAACGCAATGTCTTTTGGACTATTGGAGCCAATTCTACTACCTACGGTGTCGTAATACATGAAGTCTTGCTTGAGAATGCTCTGGACACTTAGCTGTGGAAGGTAGAATGGAAATTATAACAATAAAATCTTAACTATACTAGAATACTAAATAAACTCTAATTAGACTATAATAATGATAAGCAAACTTTAATCAAATTCAAAGAAATCTCAAAGAAATTTCAAAGAAATAATAAGAAATCTTAAAGAAATATTAGAATGATCACAAATATCTTTCAAATACATATCAATTCAATCTTAATTTAATTCTAGTTAAAATCCTATTCGACTTCATTCAAACTTTAAGCCAAAACTAATTAAATCTTAAATCCTAAACAAATCCTAATAAAATCCTAAATCCTAAATCAAACCTTAAATCCTAAACCAAATCCTAAATCCTAAATCAAATCCTAACCAAATCCGAAATCCTAAACCAAATCCTAATCAAATCTTAAATCCTAAACCAAATCCTAACTAAATCCTAAACCTTAAATCAAACCCTAATTAAATCCTAAATTCTAAACTAAATCCTAAACCAAACCCTAACTAAATCCTAAATCCTAAATCAAACCCTAATCAAATCCTAAACCCTAAACCAAATCCTAAATAAACCCTAGTAATTTTTATAACAAAATTAAACCTTATTAACTAATATATGAAATATTGATATTAACTCAAATTATGCACACTTCTTAAAAACTAAGTTGAAAACAAGCACAAAATTTTTGAAAAGGATCAAAATTACCAAATAGACGATAATCTCAGAAACTTTCTCGGGTATTGGCCGGCCTCCTTTCCCAACCTTGATGCCAATCTCCAAAAGCCAATATCTCTTGTTTTCACCATTCAATTGATCTCAAAATTCTCATACACATAAAAAAAACAAGTCTAATATCTTCTTACATAAATTTCACTGCAATTCAACTAGTAGATTGCAAGAAATCTTAAAAACCCTCACTTGACCTAAAATTCTACTTTCTCAGACCTTAACCCACTTAAACCTCAATAACCCTCATTTTAACGATTAGATTGAGTTAAGATTTACAACACATATTAACTACAACTATGATCGTTAACTTACACAATTTCATCCATAGATCTACTATAGAACTCTTGAAATCATTAGAAACGTCAACCCTATTTTATTTCACAAATTCTAAGTCATCTAAAAACAATCTTGATTTTTTAAAGCTCTTACAAAGTCATAACAACTCCAAATTATCCAAAACCAATGCTCATAGAAATCCTATCTAGTCTGCTATCAAACTTCACTCTCCGATCTGCAAAAGAACCCTGAAATCGTCATCAAGATTTAATTTTGTACCTTAGGGTCTGATTTTGATCCTAGTTCATAATTGTCCTAATTTTTCTAAGTAAATTTTACTAGAATTTATCCTTAACTTTCTTCTAAAGATGCCTATATCATTTCTTTTTCCAATCTACTTTGTTTTGCTTTACTTATGGTCCTACAAAGTAAATAGAAGTCACCTTTCTAAAAGGCAGCATTGATACCTTTTTGTTTTACTACCCTTTTGACTATTAACTATATTTCTAAGATAATTTTTTCTAATACTTTAAACTAAGATCTCTTACATTACAATAATTTCCACACTCTTTCACCTATTAGTTGTGTTATATCATGACAACGATACATTAGGAGCATGTGATTATGGGTCCTATTATGTGTTTGTCATAGTCGCCTCATAATCATACCATAGTTGCCATCTTTATGGATTGATTTTTAAGGTAACTTTACTTTGCCACAATAGGATTAAATATTGATGTCTTAGTTCTTGCACAAGTGTTCTTTGATATCATCTTTTGTCACCATGGATTATCTCATGTCATTATTTTAGATCAGGATCTACGCTTCATAGGAAGTTTTTAACAAATATTGTTCAAGCTACTAAGCACACAACTTGCCATGGATACAACCTTCCATCTTCAAATAAATAGAAAACTAGAGCATATAAATTAGACCTTAGAGGATTTATTGTGGATATTTGTGATGGTTCATCATAATAATTGGGATGAATACTTGACGTTCTTGGAATTTTCTTACAATAATAGTATTCAAGCAAGTAGTGGTCATTTACTATTTTTTCTTAATACTAGTCAATATCTAATTATACAAATAATTCTCCATCGTCCTATCAATAGTGACAACTTGACAACAAAATAATTTATACAATAGCTTACAATGACCTTATAAGAGACATGGCACCACTTTTTTACCACAAAAAACTAACAAAAGGAGCATGCAGATAACCACTGGCAACACAAGACCTTATGAGCAAGTAATTAGGTATTATTCTCCAATGCCAACTTGCCACTTGCTACATCAATCAAAATCTATAAACTAGTACCTTGGTGGCTTGGATCTTTTTACATTTTTGAAGTGATTTTTGATGTCACATACCGCCTTAAGCTTCCGCCATATATTTGGATCCATCCAATCTTCCATGTTTTGTAATTGAAGGAATTTCATATTGAGCCAAAATTCTTTTTGGTGTCATATTATAAATACTTATAGTATGTAAAAATTAGTTAAAACATATTATATGTTAATAAATCTAGATGTATATTAGAATGATTAGTAGATTAAATTAAAAAAAAAGATAGTATAGGAAACTTTATTTTGTTTTTTTTTTTTACTTGTTTTGATTTTGACTTTAAAACAAATATAGGACCTAAATATTTAGTATAAAGCCTTAGGAGAAGGTGGAAGCTTAAGGATAAAAATCTAAACTAATAGGAGGCTAATTGAGAGAGATGAAAGTAACACATGGTCGAATGAAGGCAAGGAATGGAGAACTTCATCCCTATTGGTCAAATACCATGCCTAGTAGACTTTGAGGAAGCTACCTGCGACCTTAATAAAGGTTTTAGTGACTTCAAAGAGAACATTTAGAAATTAGAAGTCAAGATTGTAAAGTTTAGGATTTGAATTATAATTTATATATAAAAATTAAATGATTTGGAGTTAGGATGAAGAAGATATAACCATTTGAAGTTAAGGTATTAATTTAAGATATACTATTACTCTTTTGAAAATACAAGGAATTATATAATAGCTTTTGAAAATTGAAAGATGCGGTTGAAATGGTGATTTCAAGGCCTATATCTTTTATAAATGAATTGTTACTTTTAGAGTCTATATAAAAGAATTATAAGGAGTTGAAGGTGGTACTTTCAAAACAAAGGCAATAATTGAGTGGTTTTATTCATAGTAATGGTTAGAGCCATAACTTGAGTTTTTTGACAATTTTTTAGCTCAAAATTTTTGAAGAATGTAAAATTTTATTTTAAAAATCTTTGCATATAAATTTCGTGGCATTTGAGCTTATATTTTGTGAAATATGAAGAAAATTGCATGTAGGTGTATAAAGATAAGGGTTTAAAGTGATTGTTAGGATTTTCAAGATATCTCAAGATCTGCAACAATTTGTAGTTGAAATTTATTTTAGAAGTTAATAAGAATACATTACTACCTTAGGTAAAATTTAAATTTGTGTGGATGGTTGGATTAGAAGATATGAGGTATTCAAGTTCAAGAAAATTTCTACATAAGGATATACATGGTTTTAGAGGATTTTATCATACTTTGGATGTTGTTAGTTACTTGAAGCTTATATATTTGGTATAATTTCTCAAAAAGAAAAAAGTTATATATAAAATTAGGGCTTTCTTTATTTTGAAGCTTGATTGAATAATTAATCACAATCATAAGCCCAACATTTTTTTGAGATAAACTCTCTTTATTTCGACATCGGATTGAGACTAATCACCACTACCACTACCAATTGTAGTTGATTACTAATGAGAATATGAAGTAGAAAATATTTTGGAGCATTGCTACCTTTGCCATAGGAATAGATGTCCACAACTTCAATACAAATTTCTTTGGAAAGGTTATGTCATTCACGATGCAACTTAGGAACTTGTCCAAAACCTCACTCATTGCCAAGAAACATTTTGGAGATACCATCAAGAGAAAAACAAAGACATTCCTCATTAGTAGAAGGAGATTAACTATAACATAGTATAGATGAGTTATTTATATTATTTACACATAGAAATAGATAGTTAGAACCATGGAAGTTTCTAGAATTGAAGTTAGATTAATGGACCAGGTAGGATCCACTATAGAACATTTTAGAAAGAATTCAAGTCAACTATTTAGGTGGCACTTATCAAAGAACCTTCTAAAAAAAGCTTAGGGTGGTTATCTAGGCGGAGCCTACTATAAAACCTTTTAGAAGGAGTTTAAGGCAGTTATCTAAATAGATTCCATTACCTAAGAATATTTTAGAAAGTCCAAGGTGGTAGAACAAAGTATAAATAGGACTTATTACTTTTAGAGGAAATAATTCATTAATAACGTCTCTAAAAGATAACAAACAACCATCTATAACTTCTACATGAACATATTTTATTTCCTTTAATAAAAATATGTTATCTCTTTTAACAAACTCTTCATCCAAAAAATAAGTTGACACTCCAAAATTTACTAAGGTAGAGGCTTTGTGATGTTTAGATTCTAAATTAATATCTATTATAAAATAAAGAAAGGATTTTGAAGAAAAAATAAGACCTTCATTAGATGTTGTGTAAGATTCTAATTGTACGTTCTCTATTGTAGTTCATCAAATTTGTTTTTTGACATATTATCTTTTCTAACAATCATAATTTTTATTTTATAATTGCATCAGTTCTTTAGACAATGTTGAGTAATGTGCTTTGATTTTCTATAATATAAACATAATCCTTCTTGATGATGACAAGTCCTTTCTTACTCAATATGAGATTTAAAATATATTACATCAATTTGTATATCCTCTACTTTCAAAGATATATGAGAAGACATTGGTATTGATATTAAATTATAATAATATTAATACCTACTTATGTAATTCTGAGACCAAAATTTAAAAAGTCAATTGTCACACTTTATAGAAAAATCAATTACTTCATTCAATATTTGAAAATTAAGAAAATTTAATTTCAATTTCTTTAACTCATATTATAATCAATAAAAAAATTGACTAATTACTACAACATCATTTCACTTGTTATCAATTACAAGTTATTAAAATTGTAAAGCATACAATATTACTAATTGATTTTTTTATCACATAATATATATCTTTTTTGTTATAAGACAAATTGTATTATGTTTTCTATACATTGATTGAAACTCTGTCAAGAAATCTTTTAAATTATCTAATATTGAATCACATCATTCAAAAAAAGATGAAAACTATGATAATACAAAAATAAAAAGTAGTGTTTTAACAAACTTGACTTGTAATCTTGAAGTTGGATAGCTTTGGAATTGAAGTTTAATTACTAATTGTACTTTATTCATGAATCCTTGAAACTTTGATCTTATACTATGAAACTTCTCAAAGAAGGCAATTTATGGTTCTTTAGTACTTGAATGGTATTCTATTATAAGAAAAGAGACATGATTTGATATAAATATTAAAGCAGCTCCAATCATCTCTATATCTCTACTTTTTATCATTCTTGTCTTTTTTTTGGTGGTAGATTGAGTTGATGCATTACAAGCATTACAAGCATTAATTCTCTCAATTGTTCTTGCATTTTTGTCATTACACTCTTCATTTTAGTAAGTTCTACCATAATAATACTAAAAAAAAGAGATGTCTAATATTACTCAAGATAAGTAAAAGAAAGAATTTGAAAATAGAAGAAATACTAAAAATAATATTAGTTTAGAAAAATATAATCTGTAACTTCTAATATGCTTATGACTTATTAAAAAAAATAATAATTCACTCTTAATCAAAAAAAGACAAAACTCCAATATTGTAAGTGTACTCTTGTATATCTATTAAAGACAACAACTTGATGAAAGAAAATAAACAAGTGAGACTTTCTCAAAGAAATATGAAAAAATAGAAATAAGGAAGTATATGTATTTAAAGGAAGCTAGAATGGCTATTGCCAAAAGACAAAAAAACTATAGATTCTTAAAACTAGATTAAAAGCAAGAAAGGATTTAACAATAATGAAGAAGGCTTTACTTTTGCTTCTGTATATATTATCTACCTAAAAGCTAAGTAGTGACATTATATAAGACCTCCAAAATGTACTAACTTTGTATAACTTATATCTTAACTTACAAGACAAGTTTTTTATATGGACATCACATAATTAGTTTATTTTACAAGAAACAAATATGCATGGCATGTAATTAATTTGTTGACCAAGTGTCATGGACATATACATTTATTCCAATAATTATTTATATGATTAGATAGAAATAGATAAATATAGATTAATTTTATAAAATCTTCTAGAAAAGCTTCTTAAAAGCTTTATAAATACGGATTTGACTTTAGATATATTTTTAAGATAGAAACTTGGCCAATAAGTTAATCACATGTTTGTAGCTTGTGGAACAAGTTAACTCCACATAATAACTTGTGATACAAGCTAACTATGTGGTACATACATTGATAACTTGCCTTACAAGTTAAGACATGTGGCTAGCAAAGTCAACACATATTGAAGATCCTATAGAATATTAGCCATGTAGTCTTTAGTCTTATTTCAAGACTTTCTAATCTTCTTATTTTTAGCAATAGCCATTTCAATTCAATATTATATCATCTTTGAGTAATTTTCTAGTTCCTTTCAATGACACAAGGATGTATTGAGGATTTTCTTTCTTTAAAATTCATGTCCTTGAAAGTTTGACAAAAGTACTAATATACTATTTTTATCTTATTTTAGGAGTGAGTAGATTATTCTACTTTTATTACTGTGTTTTGAAAGTTGTAGACTACTCACCTTTAAACAAAAAATCTTATTTTCTAACATTTAACTTTTCTTTAAAAAGAGTAGATTATCCCTCTTTCTAGAAGTTTTTATTAGAGGTTGCAGATTACCCTCCTCTAATTTAATTTTTTGGATTTATTTGAATTATCTGTAGAAGGAAAGATTATGGATGCTAATCCTAGTAGAAGTAAGAATAGATTTGTAACTATTGTAAATCTTCACGAACTTATCAACACTCTTAGGATAGAAATTTCATGCATTATCAACATCAATTATGGGAGCACTACTTCTATACCTATAGAAGAAGTTCAAAGTCTACATTAAGAAATTGTACAGTTGAGAGAAACAAGTTGATCAACCTTACAACCAAATTTAGGAGGTCTTGCTTCTACAAGCTCAAGAGTGGCAAGAATTAATATGCTCGAGAAGTTTGATGGAATAGGATCAAAATTTTGAGGATTTTTACAACAAGTTAAGCTTTACTTAAGGTTACATTCTTTCCAATATGCAAATGGATTTACCCAAGTCAGCTTTATAAATGCACTTCTATCTAAAAGTGCTCTTTTTTGGTTTGCACCTTTGATGGAAAAGGATTCCGACTACTTTACGATTTAAATTCATTCTTAGAAGTATTTATGGCCACATTTAGAAAAAATGATTGAAAATGAATAGTAGAGACCAAACTCTTATCTTTACGATAAGGATCACAATCAGCCACCACATATGCTACTGAATTCTAAAACCTTGTTTGAGACATGGATTGAAATGACAAAGTATTTATCAATCAATTTTGATATAGATTAAAAGATAGTGTCAAAGATTTGTTATTAACAATGTCAAAAGCAAAATCTTTAAAATAATTTATTGCTCAAGCCATTGCATGCGACAATTAATTATTTGAAAAGCATCAAGAACATAAACTTCATTAAAGAAGAAAAAATCAAGTAATAGCAACAACTCCTAAGTTTTTTGAAACATATTCATCAAGGCCGGAACCAATGCAAATTAATATAATATATTTTAAATCTCTCATGGAGCAAAAAAAGACTTGACGTTGCCAAGAGGGTTTGTATTTATATTGTAGAGAAGCTAAACACACTACTCAATATTTTCTAAAGAAGCAAAGCAATTACAAAATGAGAAGCACAATTACCAAAGAAGATAATGTATTGGGAAACAAGTTTCTTCAACTACAATAGAAACCGTACGGTTGGAATCATGTACAACATCTAATAAAGGTCTTATTTTCTTTTTAGATCCCTCACCTTATTTTACAATAGATATGTATTTAAAACCTAAAAATTACAATGTCTTTGCTTTATTAGATTCAAGAGCCTTAGCTTATTTTATAGATAAAGATTTTGTCAAAAATAAATAAATAAAAAAAAATCTTTAATCAAGAATATTAAATTTGTATATGTAGAAGTCATAGATGGTTATTCATTGTCTTCTGAAAATATTACCTATGAGACTGTTCTTTTAGATGTAGCAATTAAAGATCATAACAACATAATAGTATTTAATGTAATAAGATCTCCTTTCAATCCGATTATTTTAGAATTATCGTGGATAAAAAAATTTAATCTTCAAATATATTGGATTTCTAGTAACTTTAATTTTTCTAGTAGTATAATCTAAGATTTAATTAATGAAGTAAAAGTACATAAGTCAATACATCCAAACTTTTATTAACAGGTGCGAGAACTTTCATACATGCTACAAAAAAAAGATCATCTTTTGCTATATATGCTACATCCATTTTTAATGGAGAAAAAATGTCAAGTGATATTCCTAGCCAATATCAAGAATTCCAAGGTATTTTCGAAAAGAAGAATGCAAATATTATTCCAAAGCATTGACCTTATGATTTTTTAATTATACTGGAAGAAGGAGCTCAATTACCATTCGAACCAATCTAGAGCTTATTGCACAATGAGTTGGTTGCATTAAAAGAGTATATTGATGAGAACTTTGCAAAGAACTTCATATGCCATAATAAATCTTCAATTGAGACTCCTATTTTATTTGTGAAGAAGAAAGTCGAATCTCTGCAGATGTATATGAATTATCAAGGATTCATCCAGATTACCATCAAAAATAGATATTATTTGCTTTTGATTTTAGGACTTATTAATCAATTCAATCAAGCAAAGATTTGTATTGAAATAGATCTACAAGGAGCATACAACTTAGTTCATATCAAAGAAGATGAATAGAAGAGTGTTTTTTGAACTAAATATGGATATTTTGAATATAATGTCATGCTTTTTAGACTCACCAATACACCAGCTGCTTTCCAACATCTTATGAATGATGTTTTTTGTGAGTTTCTAGATGATTTTGTGGTTTTCTATTTAGATGATATCCTAATCTACTCTAATAATAGAAGAATATGAACTTCATATTTGTCGCATGTTATACAAACTTAGAGATGCAAGATTATATGTTAAGTTAGAAAAGTATTTATTCCTCACTACTTAAGTTGATTTTTTAGGGTATATCATTCCCAAAAAGGTGGATCCTAAAAAGGTCGAAACTGTCATAAATTAGAAGACTCCAAGGACAATATGAGATGTATAATATTTGTTGTGTTTTTTTAATTACTATCAAATCTTCATCAAGAACTTTTCTCAAGCTGCAGCTCTGCTTACACATTTGACTTGTAAAGACAAACTTGAGTGGAATAAAGAAGTAAAAGCATCATTTAATACTTTAAAGAAGGAGTTTACTTCTACACCAATCTTGTATTGTGTCAAATTTTTTAAAGTATTTTTTTATAGAAACATATATGTCAAACTTTACAATAGGTGCTATATTGTCATAAATGGGAATAGATGACAAACTCAAATCAGTAGCTTTCTATTTCCATAAATTTTCAGCAGTCGAGATTAATTATGAGATCTATGACAAAGAACTCTTTGCAATCATGGATTCATTTCAAGAATAGCATCATTATCTAGAAGGCACTTCAAATTCAGTCATCGTATATGTAGATTATAAGAACCTCAAGTACTTCATGTTAGTACATGTTTTGAATCATCGTCAAGTGTATTAGAGCATGTTTTTATCCGGATTCAATTTCAAGATTATATGTCAACCTGAAAAACAACAAGGTCTATCAAACATCCTTTCTAAATGTTCTTATTTTGCACTAAAAGAAGGAGATGCATCTTTTTATCAACAAAGAATGATTCTCTTGAAGCCCAAGCATTTTTATCTTTGAATAATAAAATCAACATTGACTGTTGATTCAACCTTTGTCAAGCAAATTCAACCAAGTATGACCTCTGATCCTCTTGTTCATGATATTAAGAATATTTCTTCTAAGCCCTATGACACTTCAAATTTTGAATTCAAGAATAACGTACTATATTTTGAAAATTGCCTATATATTCTAGGAAGCGAGGCAAGATTACGTGTCCTTCAAGTTTGTCATGATTTTTCAGCAATCAGACATTTTGGATACAATAAGACTTTGGAGCTAATATCAAGAGATTTTTGGTGGCTTTAAATGCAGAAGGTTTTCAAAGACTTTGTATAATCATGTGATACTTGTTCAAGACCCAAAATTCCTTGCCATCTCCTTTATAGACTTCTTCAACCATTACCAATTCCAAAACAACCATGGTCTTCTGTTTTGATGGATTTTATCACGAATCTTCTAGTCTTAGGTTCATATAATTCTATATTTATAATCATAGATCACTTCACTAAAATGGCACATTTTATACCATGTATAAAATCTATTTCAAGCAAAGAAATAAGTAAGCTTTTCATTGAGAATACCTATTGCTATCATGGATTGTCAAAGGATATTATATTGGATAGAGGGATTCAATTTGCATCAAGATTTTGAAAAACCCTATTTAAGATTCTAAAGGTGGATATAAAGCTCTCTTTAACTTTTCATCTTCAAACTGATGGATAAACGGAACAGGTGAATCAAGTTCTAAAGCAATATTTGAGGTGTACTATCAACTATCAACAAGATAATTGGACAATTCTTTTACCATTAGCAAAGTTTTTATACAATAATTTGATACATTCTTCTATTCAACAAACACCTTTCTTTGCTAATTATGGTTATCATCTATGTCTTGATATTTTTGACTTTTTAAAAGTTGATAATCTTGTGGCGGAAGATTTAGCAAATTGTTTGTTAGAGCTACATGCAACAATGAAGACACAATTAAAAGAAGCTCAAGAATGATAAAAGACCAACGCAGATGCTTATTCCAACGAGCAATTACAATTTAACATAGGTGACAAGGTATGATTACTTTATCGCAATATCAAGACTACTTTTCATTGTGATAAGTGGACTATCATAGGCTAGGACCTTTTTTTATTTGTAAACAAATCAATCCTGTTGCTTATCAATTATATCTATTAGAATCTATGAAGATTTGCCTTGTATTTCATGTGTCCCTTCTTTAGTCGTATAAGATAGTGAATATTTTGGAAAGAAGATAAATGCCACCTCTTCCTATAGAAGTGGATAATAATCAAGAGTTTGAGGTAGAAAAAGTCCTAGACTCAAGGCGATGCTAAAATAGGTTAAAATATCTTGTTCATTGGCATGGATATGATATTAATGAACGAACATAGGAGCCATCAAAGAATCTCGCAAATGCAGTAAAGAGAATTGAAGCCTTTCATCAACAACATCCATCTAAATCAAGATGAAGAATAGCAATTCTTTGCTATAAAAGAAACAAGATTAAAAGAAGATAACATTCTATTTTTTATCTTTTTTTATAGCTTCTATGTATTTGTGATACTAAGGAGATGGAGAACCAACAATGAATAGATTCAACTCAAGAGCTTTTATTTGCGGACTTATTAGATGAAACATTGTGATTTTTACAATCTTCAAGATGATGAAATCGAGATAAAGACCCTCAAGAACGACATATCATTCCTTGAATTGATAGCAAGATACAATATGTTTGGTATCATGACCTTAGAAGAGACTCTTGATGTTTGGTAATTTTATTAGATGTAGGAACAACTTTTGACAACATTCCAAATGTTTTATTTGAAAGAAGTTACAAAGACCTCAACAATGATCAAATAATAGGATGGTCTTTTCGCCCTAGTATAAGACACTATTGATGGCATAGAGGGCCTATCAACTATCTTCGAAGAGAGCAAAGATAAGAGTATGTGGCAAATACAATTCACTGCATCTTGGATTTCTTCAACATATGAAAACCACTCCTCATGAAACTTGTTCCTAGAAGAAAGGATAATGTCACGGATATATACATTTACCTCAATAGTTACTTATATGATTAGATAGAAGTAGATAAACATAGATTAATTGTACAAAATCTTCTAGAAAAGCTTCTTAGAAGCTTTATAAATGTGATTTTGATTTTAGATGTATTTGTAGGATAGAAACTTGGCCAATAAGTTAATCACATGTTAGTAGCTTGTCAAATAAGTTAACTTCATATAATAGCTTGTAATATGAGCTAACTATGTGGTGCATACATAGAAAACTTGCCTCGCAAGTTAAGACATGTGGCTAGCAAAGTCAACATATTTTGGAGGTCCACATAGCTCTTAATTAGAGAGTATATAGGGAGGCAAGAATGAAGCCTTCTTTACTCTTGTCAATGCCTTTACTTCTAGTCAATCTTATTTCAAGACTTTCTAATCTTGTTGTTTTTAGTAATAGACATTCCAATTCCATATTATTCATGTTTGAGTGACTTTCTAGTTCCTTTCAATGACACAGGAGTGTGTTGAGGATTTTCTTTCTTTAAGATTCATGTCTTTGATACCAAGTTTCTAATCTATCAATCAACTACAAACACATGTAAAGTGAAAGCAACGTCTATGAAACTTTTAAAAAGCTTCTCTATAAGATATTATGAAATTAATCTACTTATATATATTTCTACCTATTCATATTATTTAGATAATAATTACAATAAATATATGTCTGTAACACATATATATAAAATACTTATTCATAATTTTAATAATTATTTATATGTAAGATTTTAGATATAATTGGTAGAGTAAAATATATTTTAAATAATCTTTTCTTTTTTGAAATATGCTTCAATAAAAATAAAAGCATAATTAATTATAAAAATTGATGTTATATATATATATATATATATTAAATAGATCCATGTTTTTACTAAATCAAATCACCTATGATAAAAAATATGATAATGATGATTAATGTTATTGATTTTTATTGGATGTGGATCTTGTAGTAGATAAATGAATCTAAGGGCCATTTTTTCTTTTTTCTTTTATGATGGTTAGAATATAAACTATCTCTCTCTTTTTCTTTTTTTTTTTCTCTCTCATTATATATATATATATATATATATATATATATTCATCTAAAGAATATCAAATAATAATATTTTATTTTAATTATAAATTTTTAATTTTTTTATATACTAGATATAAATTATGTCATTAATTTTATTGTATGTATGTATGTATATTTCACTCTTTTGATATATATATATATATATATATATATATATTTATATATTTATATATATATAACTTAAGATATCATAATATAATATGATATTAAAAAATCACTAAAAAGGTGGTAAATTGAATGTCTTGTTTATTTATTAAATATACACCATATTCATTTTGACATATAATAAGAATGATTTTTTAAATGAATATACTAAAATGAATCTAAAAATACTATTTATTATGTAATGTTTTAAAATATACTTGTATCTTGCCAATTCTTCTTATTTATTATTTTTTTTAATATTGTGATTGATTTTGAGATATTAATAAATCAAGGTGTTAATTATTTTTGGATAAAATTATTTCAAAATACACACATAGAAACTATTGCAATAAAGTAGAAAAATATTTGAGTTTATAAGTTTTGTATAGTTTATAAGATTTACACTATATTTGGTGTGATTAATGTATATTTAGTGTTTTGACTTTGATACTCATGATTTTAAAAAATATATGCTATTATATTTGTCAATGATAATTTCTTAAGTAAACTTTCAATCCATTAACTTAAAGCTAATAATCATTTCTTCTTTATATTTTATTATCAAAAATAATAAAATAATAATAACACACATGCAAAAATCAATGAAAATTCTCATATGTTATAAAATAACTCATATGTTTTTAGAAACAATTCAAGAATAATATATGGTAAGTTCTTGTATTATTTCAATACCACAATGTAATATACAGAAAAAATTTACTACAATTATTTACATAAATATATATAGGGGAATGTTAAATAGAACCATACTTTTACTAAATAGACCTAACCTTGATGAAGAATATGGTAATTATGATGAATGTGGTTGATTTTTATTGATTGTAGATCCAATAGTGGTGAAATGAATCTAGAGGTCATTTTTTTTGTTCATGATGGGTGGATCAATTTAGTAATAGGTTGGTTCTATTTAACAGTCCCCTATTTATTTATGCATATAACCCTGATTTGTATGAAAAATTTATCCAAAACCTCAATATTCCAAAAATCGTGTGAAGCATCGATTCATAATAGTTGAAAGCTACATCACATCACAAACAAGTTAACATTTCGGATGTATCAATCATACTCAGCTTATTTTCAATTCCCGGGAAAGTACATTCCTATGCTCCATATTATCTATTGCCTACAATTTTGAATGTAAATCCAATTCTCTGAAATTGAAACCCTAAGTCTCTGCACCGACACCGACACTGCAGCCGTCAATGGAAGCATATCTGGTGTAGAAATTGCATCAGAGAAACAGAGAATATTCGATAGGCGGGAGGGGATCTGAACTCTTTTAACGAGCAACAGACGCTTCAGTGAGGTTTTGCTTTGCTTCGCTTAAGTTTGGTAAGAGATGCAGCATCGGTGCCACTAGATGTAGTGTGTCAGTGTGCGGAGTCTCCGTGCAAATCCTCAAATCCAATGCCGACACAAGCCGCGACCTCATCGCCGAGATCTGTCGATGCGCCAAAGTGCGTGTGACGGCGCGCGTGACGCTAAAATTCAGTCTTCGACGTCTTACGAGTGCTTGCAGATTCACACTTTCGGTGTGGGATCTGAAAGACGAGGCGGATTGTCATCCGGTTTGTGGGTCGCATTCCGTTGTTTCTGATTGCAACGTGGAGAACTAGTCGTCGAGATTGCGTCCAACTTGGTGAGTGGTCGGTCGAAGAGAACATGCCGACGGAGTTGGCTAGTGATGACGTAGACTGCTCGATGGTAGTAGTAGCGTTGCGTGTGTTTCGGTTTGTTGGTAGATTTGTGCAGTTTTTCTGTTGCAATTTGTGGTCCAAGGAGGGTTCTTTGCGGGGTCGCCACCTGGATGTTGACGTGGTCGGACATGCAAAGCTTGCTGGTTAGGTGATTTTGAGAAGTGCTGAACCGTATCTTTTCGGCGACGTGCAGTGTTCATGTGATCTTACAATCATTCAGAACATGAGGCTATTGGAGAGATGTTCATTGATGAGTCCGTGCTTGGCGCCTCGTGGATTGGCCGGTTCCTTGACGATACTCGTGTGCATCGGTCTAGTTATCGATAGAGTGAATTTTGAAGCTTTCAGCAGTTCTCAGAAGGGCGTAGAGTGGCTCTCTGGCGCAGAAGCATCCGATCCAATAAGTTTCTTCAGTGCAAAGCCTTCCCCTGAACTTGCCAGACCTAAGGATTTAACAAGCCATGCACCGGAAAACAGAGGTTCAGACTTAAATTCCTCTTCCGAATTTGCCGATATCGAAGCTCCGCTGCACATTGCTACAGAGCCAGCCGCAGCGATAGTTCGAACTGCACCTCGTGCGCCAGAAGTCGCCGATGGGAGTTCGTTTGACGGGGATGAACATGCTAATGCAGAGAAAAATTCGTCAACCACCATTGAAGATGGGGCTGATGCAGGGGATTCGATTGACTGGGATACGGGATGGGGGGAAATAGATCTGGATCAGATTGCGAGTTCGCCTATTGAGGAAGAATCTGGTAAGGATAATGTGGGCCAAGAGGAGTTTCAGCTTGTCCCAACTGCTTCGACCAAGTGGGTTTACGATGTCTGCTTGTTGGTTTCCACTGGACGGAAGCCCAATATCGACCGACCAGCCCTGCCTTACGGTGAGCTTTACAGACTCTTCAACGCCGCCAAGGGTGCGCCGAATGGGACGGAGCCTTGGAGCAGCCTCAGCGAACGAAAATTGTATGTAGGGGGCGACTTCTCAACAATCCTTTGTCTCATGGTGAGCGACGAACTTGGTCCGTCGGTCGAGTGCTCCAACTACAACAAGTTCGGCGTAAAGACGAATCATGTAAGTTTAGCCTCAGGGGCTCTTGTCTTTTGTCCATGTGCACGTAAATCAATGGCGGTGACCTTTTGGTAACTAGGTGTCTTATTTTTCTTGGCTTTAATGCAATCTGCAGTGCAAGCATTTGGTGGTTGGAGAGACGAAGAGATACAGCCCACAACCATCATGGGATGACTTCCGTAGATATGGTTTTCTCTGGAACACCGTGGAGATTGTGAACCTAGACGTGGAGGATCCCGCAAGAAACCCTCCGATTTTGCCAGAGTCACAATGGCGGCCGACCATTGTGACGGCTTTCAGCAGCAATAAAGCGGAAGTTGGTCTCCTTATGCTCCGATCGTTAGGCAAAGTGGCGGCCGAGCAAACGGAATTCAATGTCTCTGTGGTTGTGTATACGCTGAACAGGTTTCCAGCCATCGCCCGACGTGTTTTACTCTGTGTGATTAATGAGCTTCAGACTGTGTACAAGGTCCCAGCGGAGATACGGCAATTCGATTTTGACGCCTGGCCGTCCTGGATGCACCTCAATCAGACACTTAGCCCCAACGCCGGAAGTGGTAACAATCCTAAATATCTCGATGATCTAATTTTCCGAATTATTATTCATTACCTGAGCTTTATTAATCGTTCGCAGTTGATAGACCTGATTATTGTTCTAATGCAGGAGAATACGCGTGGAAAGCCATAATAATGCACACGGTGCTTCTCGAAAGGGGCTTTGTGTACTGGGCCAATGCTGGGGATCGCTTCCGAAGCGCCAATGGTTTAACATCAACCCTGCGTCACTTGGAGAGGAAAGGATTTACATCCCGGATGTCCGGCGGACGTGTTAAGGATACCACTCACGTGAGGCAGCTGGAATATTTTGGAGCAAACAGACGCCCCATCACCGTGATGCCAAACTGCGACACCTCTGGCATTGGCTTCACTCTCGACAGGTTCCTAACTGTGCACTTTTTACTCTCATCTCTCCGATGAGTCTGAGTTTATCCTTGTGCTGGAAAGAGGTTGAATCCATCTGATGATGAACCGGCTCGGTTTTTGGATCCCACCCAGGTACAAGCAACTGGCACGTCCATGGTACGAGTGCTGCATTACGCGGCAATGCATAGCTCCGGAGGGATCCAACCCAATGAACCACCGACAAGACCAGTCGGCTCTCACCGTGCTGGCCGCGTTCTCCAGAGATAGTTGCGAAGGGGTGGCTTTCGATGTCGTCAAGCAAATTGACCACTCTCCGAAACATTACTTGATTGGTGTGAATGCAACTCAGTGTTACAAGGACCCTCTCCACTTGAGATGGCGTTAGTTGAATCATCGTACGCTCGATCACATCAGTTGGCATTCCTTTTTACTGACAGTGGCCAAGGCCTTCCACACGGGTCATCCCTCAAGTGTCTGCGATGTCCTCTCACATCTTTTTTCCAGATCGAGACCATCAGCCCTGTCTTTTCGGAGTTAGCATCATACGGCTACTGCCACCCAACAGCTATGCGTTGAGGACCGATGCACCTGCCAGATTCAGACTCTGCCCAAAGCTTGAGTAAGTTAGAAAGAGCCTGCACCAAATAAACGGTATGGAGCAGCGATGGTCTGTTGCATTGAAGTGGCAGATTTGAGCCACTGAACTATCATAACAACGAACCAAATTAGAGCAGCTGCTTAGGATAACAACGGCCGGCGCGGCGCTAGAGACACTCTCACAGTGTTCACGATGACAGCCTGATTGGCTATCACCAGCACATCACAGTCGACATCCTTTTCGCTCCCCAGTAGACCTTATTGGAAGCATATCAATCCTGGTGAATCTATATCGCTGTGTGCGATGAGGAGTAGATCGTCCGAGACTCGACGACATCACAGGAAACGTAACGATGTATCCGATATGCTGAGGCATGAGAAACTCAGTTTCTCACCACAATGCCGCAGTGCCATCTCTTGTCACTGACATTAGTCCTCCCCTTGCATCTCCGTGTCATGGGTGCCTTGCTGTGCAACATTTTCTTCGAGATTGGAGACAATGCTTGCAAGGACTTGCCATATGCAGCCAATTTTGTTATAGTCTTTTTTGGAGTCTATCAAACGGGGCTTTTTGTTTATACTATCTTCTTCAATCTCTTCGCTTTTTTTTTTTTTTTTTTTTTTTTTAATACTATGCTTTTACGGGGTCTACAGAACCAAACAATAGATGCAAAGAGGCTGAAGTTGTGTGACTTCGCGCAAAATGTGAGGAGCTCTAAAATGGTAACCTGAGGTTTTACTGCGCATCTTTCATGGAAAAAGATATGGACAGTTTTGTCGAATTGTGATAAAAATGTTTTGATTTTCTGCATGCAATAGTGCCTTGACGCCTTCAAGATCTCTGAAAATTTCATGGGGAAATGAACCGAAGACAAATTGACAAAGAAACGTGATTACTGTTGATTCAACTCATGTTGTTGCATGTAAAAAGAAAGTTGAACATGAAAGAAATGATGCAATGCCCATTTTCATGCATGAGCATCAATAACATGTATTTGCTCATTCTTAAAAATAATATGTAAAAACAATGTATGTTGAAATTCTGAAAGCACGGAAACAAATGTTCCTATCTGTGCAAAAGAAACATTAGCAGTATGTACTTCTTTGAGTATGTTAACTTTCTAAAGCATGGTATACCCTTAACTTTCTTTTGAATTGTTTTGGTTTCTATTGACCATAAACTAACTAACTAAATAACCATATATTTAAATATACGTAATATATTTTTTTGTTTTAAGGGTTATGTATCTCATTGCAATAAAAAACGATATTGAGGAATAACATAATATTTGAAAAAAAAAAAAAAAAAACCATTAATATTAGAACAACACATCTGCAAATGTAAATGAAAAACCAAATTTCACTCACTAGATGGTTCATAAACAAATTATTTTAAATAACCTCTGTAAGATATAAATAAATAAATAAATAATAAAAATAAAGAATCTGATGTCGTGTTATTTGCTTAACTTTGCACTGCATTTTCTTACATCATTTAGATTTAATTTGGGTTCAATTTAGTTTGATCTTATTTGAAATTATATTATGTTTTTGCATAGAGTTTTCTTTTTTCTTTTTTCTCTAGTTATTTTTTTAAATAAGTTTTTGGAAGAATGACAAATTTATGTAAATTGGTCAAACGTATCAATTTATTGATTTTTCAAAAAACATGAACTTTATATTGTAAAGGGTCAATGTGTGTCTTTGAAACATCAAGTCAATTTGTAACAAATTTTTTAACGAGTATCAAAGTCATCCACATATACTTAAAAGCTGTTCATAATATACATACAAATAACTCAAAACAGAATAAAACAAAATGTGGTATTTTAATTTGAAATTCAACACTTAAAAAAAGTTGAGTTCAAGGATACATATAGTTTTAAAGGCAACAGGAAATCATTGACCACTTTTTTCCGCAGCTGTGACAAATCATTCAAAAGAAGAAATTAGTGTCTCATGCTATGCCAAATAATCAAGACAAAAAAACCAGCTTACAATAAGTTACAATGTTGTGTATATTCCTATGCAAAGTCACAATCTCAACACAAGCAAAGGTAAAGGATATCAAACCCTACTAATAACATAAGCATACATGATCCAAAAGACAAATAAAGATGAAGACCAAACACGTCAATATAATCTACTACAACGAAGTCAGTCAATAAGACTGCAAAATATGTGAACAATCCACCACAATCTCAGCCTCCAAAGTTGCTAAATACTGCTTCTGCAAACACACCATTCTTGTGAGGATCCCAGCTGTGTAATCAGCTCTCGATAAGGAGGGGGGGGGGGGGTACTGAATTCCATGCAGTGTTGGAATTCTGCAATGCACTCTCTTTGTTGCAGGAATGAGGACTTTTGTGGCTTCGACTTGTCGTGGCGGACAACAGTTGCCTTGACCTCATCCTCTTTTGTGTCAACAGTGTAATCGTGGATTGGAATGGGACGATCACAGTTCCTTGTGTACTTTCATCATACCATGTCACGAGAACTGAATTGCTTTGGACCACCCACTGTGCTTGTGCCATCGTCACAAGGATTTGATTTGATTTATTTATTTATTTTGCGACCTGCATTTTTCTTTGTCGGAAGCTTTGGTAGAGTTCGCAGCACTGTTTGATTTTGACAGAGAGCGGCATTAGCTTGCGAACTCTTAAAGCAATGTCGACCTGTGGGTTCATATCTTTTTTAGTCAAGGCTTGCAGGTGCACTTTGCAGCTTCTTTTGACGGGAGAACGATCGGTATGAACTTTACAAACACATCCAATCTAGAGGTGCGTTGGAAGTAGAAAGCTGGGAGGGGGGGAGAAGAAGTTCCCCCACATGGACCGATTGTGATCGATCACAAAGGTTTTCATTGAATCATCTCCAAGAAGCTGGTGATACTCCTCTAACAGAGAGATTAAAGATTCTATATATATATATATATATATATTTGTAAATAAATGAACAAAAGCAACAGCACCGATTAGTAGCGAGGGAGGTTTCCAACCCATGCTTCCCACCTCCAGGTCCATCTTACCGAGTACTTCGCCGCCGCCACCACCACCATATACCTCGATCCATTCCTCCGTTTGCTTCCACAGGCTGAAGCTACCTTCGTAGGCATACCCGCTACGGCAGATCGAGACGAGGATGACAAACTGCATCACCGTCTCAAACAGGAATAGCAGATAGACACTTAAGCAAACAAAGTAGGGTAGCTTGCGGTAACCAGAGGGGGAACGAACTTGGCAATCTTTCCCGCAGTGCAGTCAACAAAGAGTAAAACGTCCAGCAAAAATCTCCCCAACACAGGAATATTCTACCGATGCTTTGGGAGTGACACGGGGGAAAACACAAAAATCCCTCGTATCTGCATGGATTCGACCAAAAGTGGCTGCGTCCAGAGTGCCCTCACACAACCCAACTGTGGCAACAAGCAAGCAAACAAACCGGGATCCATCGCTGATAATAGAAGGCCGTGGTGTCAAGGGTACACCCCGAAGCCCGCCAGCCAGCCGGACGTCACCGAATTTATATCATTCGCTTCTTCCACATCAAACAGTCAACGACGAAGGCTTTGGTTGACTGGGAGGGGCGTGAGGGTCTGATGGTGTCCAGTGGCTTCCACCAGCGAAATAAAGAAAAACACCCTCCCTTCATCGGAACGTGTCGATACCAAAACAGCACCGGATCAGTCACGTTATCTGTGAGGGAGGGATCAGAAGGGAGCGAGCGAGGGAGGGAGCGGGGTCCATCACATTCCGGATTCTATCCATCTATTTATCTGTCTATTTGTCTATTCTTTTCTATTTAGCGTGTGTATGGGTTTTGGTTCACTGCTCAGTGTTGTTTGGGTGGTTCAGACTTCAGACCCCTTGTTTGTTTGTTTGCCTTTCTTTCTTACTTTCTTTCTATGTAGACTTTGACTCTCTCAGAGCTCTTCCTCTTCTTCCTCCATTTTTCTGAGCATTCCATTCTTTCTAGATTGTGTATGTGTAGGATCATGTGTTTTGTGAAGGAAAGAACGCGTTCTCACACGCACCCATACACACACACTGACAGACACACACACACACAGAGAATTTGTTTGGGCACAGTGTGTTTCGTGCTGTTCCATTTGTTTATTGGGTTGCTGTGTTGGGAGGGTGTATAACTATATATATATATATATATATATATATTGAATGAACTGATGCCATGGCTTTGAGAAATGCATCAACGTTGGTCTTTTTTTTATTATTTATTTATTTATTTATTTATTTATTTTTGTGTCTGATGTGCCACTATTTTGGTTCTTACCATGGTTGAATGTATGCTTCATGTATTTCTTTTCTGAGAAGCTGTTGTTGTATTTGTTGATGTTAATGTTGTTGTTACATGTATTTCTTTTTCTTTTTATTAATTAATTAATTAATCTATGTATTTATTTACATGATATCGTATGTCCTTTTGGGTTGAAATTTCTTTTTGGAGAAAAAGGAAAACCTGGTGAGATGACTCATAGAATCCTGTCAGGAATTAGTCGTTGTGAGCATCTGACTTTCGGTTTATTTATCTACTTTATTTGGGCAGTTGTTGACTTTTTTCTCTTTATTCATTAGATCAGATGGAAAAAAGCTAAGTGATTCATTTTCGCTTTTGGTACAGTCTTAATTTAGGCATCAAAATTGAATTTATGTTCATGTTTTATTGGATGTTTGTAAGTATTTTTAGTTGTAATAGAATTTTTGTATAATGTTTATAGAAAATTAGGCAATTAGGTTTGTAGGTGGTACCATAGATGTAATTTGATTTTTTAACTGTGAACAAGTAATGTTATGTAAAGATAATTAAAAGGTGATAGCTACAAATGTTTGCATTAGAAGATACTGTATTAACTATAAGATCATGTACATAAAGGATTTTAAGTCATAAGTTTAAAACAGACTCAAGTAATAAGTTAATAAGAGTAAGAATGATTTAGTTTTGTCTTTGTATGTACTCTTTGGAAGGTTAGAAGTTTTTGGTCTAAGTTTCTAATTCAAGTTTCTAGAGAAGTCTTCATTTTAAAAGCTTCCTTAAAAGACTTGCTAACAAAAAATATTAGAGATATTTTATTTTATTTATATTTTCAATTCAAAAAAATTAAAGCCTATATATATATATATATATATATATATCTATTTTAAAAACTATATTTGAATAGATTCTAATATAACTTTCCACTATGATCTTTTGTTTATATTTCAAAATTTCAAACAATTTTGTTGAAAGAAAATGGAATTTTTTTTTCTAATACTATATATATTTTGAAGTCCTATTTTTGTAAATATCTAAAATTCTAAAAGCAACTGTAATGAACATTTATTCAAGCTATGAAACAACTATCAATTATATATAATTTTAAATCAATTTCATTATAAAATATAGAATTGATTGGTTTATTTATTTTTGAATATTTTTTTAAAAAATAATTTTTTCTATAATGGAATTATTTCCAATCATAAAATTTAAATTTTTTAATTATATGCTTATTTTCTATAATATCTTTAGTTAAACTCTTATAAGTTGAACTTAAAAATATTTTTTAAAATATCAATATGTAGATATAATTTGCAAGTGATTCTCAAATGTTGAAATTGATTTGAATAATTTTCTTTTATAGTCCACATACCACCTCTTACTATGAAAATATCTAATAATTTAATAATTATTCTTAAAAAATTAAAAATTTAACACTATTATTTTTTTATAGAACATATAGCAAGTAGAAAAACAATATTCCAAATTTTGAGTCTTAGTGCCTTCTAAAACCTCTATACTCTACCAAAATCGTCAAAAAAAAAAAATTATGTCTTAGTAAATACTTTCCTAAATATTAAAAAAATCATTGTTCTATAAATCTCTAATTTTTTATTATCTTATTATGAACTTTTGGGTTATATTTTTAATTTTTCAAAATAAAAATGATAAATATAAACAAAGACAAAAGTAAAACTACCATGAATTTCATCATAACATTTTCCATGAAACTCATTGACTTTATTTTCTCTTGATTTTTTTTAGCACAATCTCCAAAATATTTCCCTCTCTCTTTTGCAATGCAAAACAATTCCCACTCCTCTCTCCATTGATAAGTCCTTTCAGCATGAAACCATGAATTCAAGTATTGAAATATCAAGTTAGAAGTAAAGCAGAGATAACACAACAAATTAAATAAACAAACATTGACATTGGAATGATAATGCCTACAACTAGAACTCTTCTACACACCACATAATACCAAAAGCGAGCAAGAGAGTATGTGCATGTGTAAATTGAAGTAGAAACACATCAAGAAGCAGCTTGAATTTGCTAGATGTTGTGAGTATTGGACCATTTGTAATTGGAAGCATGTTTTCTTTTGTGATGAGACAAAGGTAAACCAATTTTGCTGTTAGGGACATAGTTCTTAGAATCTTCTAGAAACAAGTTTCTAGAACCTTCTAGAAGCAAGTCTCTGGAACCTTCTAGAAGCTTCTTAGTTAGTAGAAGATGTTAGGGACATAGTTCTTAGAACCTTTTAGAGACAAGTTTCTAGAATCTTCTAGAAGAAAGCCTCTGAAACCTTCTAGAAGCTTCCTAGTTGGTAGAAGTTGATTGAGAAGCTCCCTAAATAGGAGTATATATTGGAATCAAGGCTGAAGAGTTCTTCAGTCTCGACAACACATCTCTTGGAGCTCTAATTCACCTCTCTGGTGTTGTTCTTGTATTCATTTGATTAATCTAGTTCTTGTCAGTTCTTCTTGAACTTCTTGTTAGATCTCAAGTCTGTATTTCTGTGTCCATGACAGTTTGTCGAGACTTCACTCACCTCAAATATCAGAGCTAGTTTCTTTCTCATTAGAGTGTGGATTATCCCTCTGCTTGGAAGTGTACTAGCATTTTAGAGGCTGCGGATTACTCTCCTCTAAACTGATACTTCTTTTGTTACAATATTGGAGTCTTATTCTTCTTGGAGAGAGTGAATTATCTCTTTTCTTGAAGCTCTTAAGGCATTTTAGAGGTTGCAGAGTACCCTCCTCTAAACCAATATTGTCTTCTTGTAGAGTCATTTCTGTCCTTCTGTTAGAATGGCCGGAGGCCAAGACATTAGTATGATGGAAAGTTCGGAGTCCAAGTTGGATACTATCATGAATGCCCTCGCTACGTTATCGCAAAGAACTGTAGAGATTGAAGGAGTCGTGGCAAGGCTTCATAATGATGGAGCATCTGAGATGGCACAATCTAGGTTGCACCAGCCTCAAACTTTGTACTTGGAGAAGCAACTTTGCCTCCGGTTCGACAAGCACTGTTAGTTCTAGAACATAAGGAGCCCCGAGTTAGCCTTCCAGACAAGTTCGATGGTACGCATTCCAAGTTTCAAGGATTCGTCAACCAAATCACGTTGATAACAGTTTTACAGCCCGAACGCTATCCAACGGAAGAGTCACGTATTGGGCTTGTTGGAACCTTACTTACAGGGCAAGCTCTATCATGGTTTGCTCCTTTGCTTGAGAAACGATCGTCCATACTAAACAACTTTCAAACCTTTTTGGAGGCGTTTGCGGAAGCATTTGGTGAACACGACAAGGTTCGATGGGCTACAACAAAGATCCGGTCACTACGACAAGGGATGCGCTCTACATCAGTCTATGCATCGAACTTCAGGCAATTAGTATGCGACATCAATTGAGACGAAGAAGCGTTGATGAAGCAATTCTATTGGGGTTTAAGGGATGATGTGAAGGATTTGCTATTAACTCTTCTTGATCCGCAAATGCTCAACGAAGCTATTAGCCAAGTTGTGAAGTACGATAACCACCTATTTCAATGCCGCCAAGACCAATGTTCAAGACAACATATGATTCGCCATGCCCCAAATATGTCGACAAGCAATGTGAATTCACATTCAGAGGTAGAAGACATGCAAATTGATGTGGTACGTGTCAAATCCCTTACTCTAGAAGAAAAAAAGCGGCGTATGGAGGAAGGTCTATACTTGTATTGCGGTGAAGAAGGCCACAAAGTTGGAAATTGCCCCAAGAAGCAAAATCGACGTATTGTCAGGACTAGGGGCACGTTTGTTCAGGAAAATAAGGATGCCCAACCATAATAGGAACCGTGCAGCTGGACAGTGAAATATCGCAACAACAACTAGGTTCCTTTCTTTCCGCTCAACCTGTCCTTTGCTTTACAATCCCTTTGCTTATTGGCCCTCAGAAACTGAGAACCTTAGCATTATTAGATTCAGGAGCATCTGCTTGTTTCTTAGATGAAGAATTTACGAAGCATCATAAGATCCCTTTAGTACAAAAATCCAAACCTGTTCACGTTGAGGTCATAGATGGGTGACTTTTATTGTCTGGTAGTATCACCCATGAATCAGAACCTATAGAAGTGACGTTTAAAGGCCATAGTAGTCATATTATTTTCAATATTATTAGAACCCCATCAAATCCTATTATTCTTGCTCTTTCCTAGTTAGAAAAGCATAACCCATCCAAAGATTGGAAGTTGCGGAAGATGACCTTTCTCACAAAATTATCCAAGAGCAAGCCTAGTAGAAAATCCGGAATAGAGAAATCCTTATTCATTGGAGCAAGAGTGTTTATAAGATCGTCCAAAGAAGGCACACCGTTTGTCATTTATGTGGCTCCAACTATCAGGGAGAAGATCTCGACAACAAGTATATCGGAGCAATATAAGGATTTTAAAGACGTGTTTCAAAAGAAGAATGTCGACATGCTACCGGAACACAGACCATATGATTGTACCATAGACTTGCAAGAAGGAGCACAACCGCCTTTTGGCCCAATCTACAATCTATTGCAGATGGAGTTGGCGGAGTTGCGGAAGTACATCGACGAGAATCTAGCCAAGAACTTCATCCGTCATTCAAAATCGTCAGCTGGAGCACCCATCTTATTTGTGAAGAAGAAAGATGGCTCATTGCGGATGTGCATAGACTATCGAGGCCTCAACAAGGTAACAAAGAAGAATTGTTACTCGTTATCCTTGATTTCTAGTCTCTTAGAACAACTTAGACGTGCAAGGATCTTTACAAAAATTGATCTAAGGAGAGCTTACAACCTCGTACGAATCAAGGAAGGAGATGAGTGGAAGACAACGTTCCATATAAGATATGGCCATTTTGAGTATAATGTCATGCCCTTTGGTCTTACTAATGCTCCAGTGGTCTTTCAACATATAGTGAATGATATTTTCCAAGAGCACCTTCACAATTTTGTTGTCATCTATTTGGATGATATTTTTATATTCTCCAAAAATGAGAAAGAGTATGAAAAGCACGTTTGTTTGGTCTTGGAAAAACTACGCGTGCGAGGACTATATGCCAAGTTAGAAAAGTGTTTATTTCACCAAATAGAGATGGAGTTTTGGGGGTTCGTTGCGACTACGGAAGGCTTGAAGATGGACCCCAAGAAGGTGGAAGCAATCGTGTCCTGGGAGGTTCCGAAGACAGTTAGAGACGTACAATGCTTTCTTGGTTTTGCCAACTTCTATTGGATCTTCATCAAGAATTACTCTCAAGTTGCTGCTTCTTTCACTTGGTTGACATGCAAGGATAAGCTGGAATGGGGACCGCTAGCAGAGAAGGGGTTTCAAGATGTGAAGATCGTATTTACTACGGCTCCAATCTTGGTACATCCAGACTTTACAAAGGCCTTTTATTTAGAAACTGATGCTTCGGATTTTGCTTTGAGAGCTGTACTTTCACAAATGAGAGAAGACAAGAAGCTCCATCCGGTTGCATTCTATTCTTGAAAGTTCTCTGCTACTGAAATCAATTATGAGATCCACAATAAGGAACTTCTTGCTATAGTGGATTCTTTCCAAGAATGGCGTCATTTTCTTGAAGGAGCTACACACCCAGTGACCGTATACACAGATCACAAGAATTTGGAGTATTTCATGTCGGATCGAGTTCTAAATCGACGTCAAGCTCGGTGGAGTATGTCGCTATCTAGGTTCAATTTTTTTATCACTTATCGACCTGGAAAGCAGCTAGGACTATGTGATGGCTTATCGAGGAGATCGTATCTTGTACCAAAGGCTGGAGAAGCAACGTTTGATCAATAATGTATGACGTTATTAAACTGAGAGCAATTTTGGCTTTGTGCTACTATTGTGCTAATTGATGCTAACTTCTTGAATCAAGTATGTGCCATAACCATTGAAGATTCAGTAGCCATTGATATCAAGTAGCGTGCCAATGACGATAAGTTCAAGGTGGAGGGAGATCTTTTATACTTTGAGGAGCGGTTGTATATTCCAAAAGGACCAGCTGTCACGGCTATAATCATGTAAGCTAATAATTACATATAAAAGTAGGTAGAAGTAAGTAAAAGTAGATAAAAGTAAGTTAATTCTATAATATTTAATATAGAAGCTTCCTAGAAACTTTTTAGACGCTGCTTTGACTTCATAGGTGTCTTTAATTGACTTTTTGGATTAGAAACGTGGTCAACAAGTTGGCCATGTGCCACACATGTTGTTAGCTTGAAGATCAAGTTAACTATGTGGCCCACACGTAGAAAAACTTGCCTTGTAAGTCAAGGCATGTGTCCTACAAAGTCAACACATATTGGAGGTCCTATAGAACGTTGCCACGTAGCCCCTAGTTAAATAGTATATATAGAGACAAGAGTGAAGGCTTCTTCACTCTTGTCAACTCCTTTCTTGCTTCTAGTCCAGGTTTAAGAGTCTTTAGTTTCTTGTCTTGTGGCAATAGCCATTCCAGTTTCTTTTGAATATACCTACTTGTTTATATTTTGACTTATTATATCGAGATAGCCTTTTTGTGTATATTTTCTCTCATCGAGTCTTTGTCCTTGACAGATTGACAAGAGTACACTTACAATATCAGAGCTTTGTTTTTTTTTGAGTAAGAGTGGATTATCCCTTTCTCTTGACAAGACATAAGCGTATTAGAAGTTTGCGGATTACCCACTTCTAAACTGATATTTTTTTTAGTATCTTCTTTGTTATCAAGTCTTTCTTTTCTTTTGTCTTGAGTAGTATCAAACAAATTTTTCTTCTTAGTGTTATTATGGCAGAGCTTGTTGAAATGAAGAGTGCAATGGCACAAATACAAGAGCAAATGAGGGAGTTAATGCTTGCGATGCATCAACTCAATTCACCAACACAAGAAAGAACAAGAATAGCAGAAAGTGGGGATATAGAGATGATCGGAGCTGCTTCAACATCTACAACAAATCACGTTCCTTCTCCAATTGTACAACACCCTGTAAGCACTAGAGAACCAAAAATTACCTTACCCGAGAAATTTGATGGTACGAGATCAAAATTTCGAGGATTCATCAATCAAGTACAATTGGTAATTGAACTTCAACCGCAAAGCTATCCAACTCCAGGATCACAAGTCAGGTTTATTGGCACTTTACTTTCTGGTTCTGCATTATCGTGGTTTTTGTCTTTCCTTGAACAACGAAATCCAATATTGGACAATTTGGAAGCTTTTTTGGCAAAGTTTCGATCTATGTATGGTGAACATGATGCAACTCGTGTTGCAACAAATAAGATCCGAATTCTGCGATAAGGAAATCGCTCAGTAACAGTGTATGCTTCACAATTTTGACAACTTGCAATTGACATCAAGTGGGATGATGCTGCATTCATCAGTCAATTTCTTTATGGATTGCAATACGAAGTAAAGAAATTGATGCTCAACTTACCTGATCCTCAAACTTTGAGTCAAGCAATCGATTATGCGATAATATGTGATAATCGACTTTTCGAATTTCGATCCGAGAATCATTCACGGAAACCTCAACGTTATTACTCAATGACAACATCAACATCTTTGCCAAACGTACATTCGGAAGTAGAAGACATGCAAATTGATGCGGTACGTTTTAAACTCCTAACTGAGCAAGAAAAGATTCATCGTCGTCAAGAAGGATTATGTTTATATTACGGAGAACCTAAGCACACTGCTCAACATTGTCCAAAGAAACGACGCAACTTTAAAATGAGGGGTACGACGGTCAAAAAAAACAACATGTCAGAAAACGGATTCGTCCAGCTACAATAGGGACCATGCAGCTGGAACCTTATACAATTCCTAATGAAGGTCCTATCCTCTCCTCAGAACCCTCTCCTTGTTTTATAATAGACTTATATCTAGGACCTAAGAATTACAAAGCCTCTGCTTTATTAGATTCGGGAGCCTCAGCATGTTTTTAGATGAACAATTTGTTAAAAGTCGTAAAATACCTTTTGTACAGAAACCTAAACCAGTACATGTAGAAGTCATAGATGGTCGTCTCTTGTCTTCTCGAGATGTCACTCATGAAACTCATCCTATAAAAGTAACAATAAACGGTATTGATAGCTACATAGCTTTTAACATAATTAAATCCCCGTCCAATCCAGTTATTTTAGGTTTATCCTGGCTAGAAAAATATAACCCTCGAATAGATTGGAATTTGCGTAAACTTGACTTTTTCCAGAGCATTATTAATAGTTCTACCAAGCAAGTAAAAAATTATAAGTCTAGTATAGTAAAACCCGTACTGATAGGTGCAAAAGCATTTATACATGCAGCAAAAGAAGGATCAACTTTTGCTATTTATGCTGCACCTATTTCTGAAAACGTAAAGACTTCAAGTGGCATTCCAAGTCAATATCAGGAGTATCAAGAAGTTTTTGAGAAAAAGAATGCAGATATTCTTCCTGAGCATCGCCCATATGATTGTTCAATTGACCTCAAGGAAGGAACTCAGCCACCATTTGGACCAATTTACAGTTTATCGCAAGATGAGATGGCTGAACTCAAGACATATATTGACGAGAATTTAGCGAAGAATTTCATACGCCATTCAAAATTTCCAGCAGGAGCTCCAATTCTATTCGTAAAGAAAAAAGATGGATCTTTACGAATGTGTGTTGATTATCGAGGACTCAACAAGATCACAATCAAGAACAGGTATCCATTACCTTTGATATCAGGACTCCTTGACCAGTTGAATCAAGCTAAGATCTATACAAAAATAGATCTAAGAGGAGCATATAATCTAGTACGGATCAAAGAAGGAGATGAATGGAAGACTGCGTTTCGAACCAGGTATGGACATTTCGAATATAATGTCATGCCCTTTGGACTCACGAATGCACCAGCTGCTTTTCAACATCTCATGAATGATGTATTTCGTGAATTCTTAGACAATTTTGTCGTCTGCTATCTAGACGATATCATGATCTATTCTAAGAACGTCGAAGAATATGAAATACATGTTCGTCAAGTATTACAAAAACTTAAAGATGCAGGATTCTACGCCAAGATAGAAAAGTGTGTATTTCACACTACTCAAGTTGACTTTTTAGGATACATTATTTCAAATGATGGTCTCATGATGGATTCTAAGAAAGTCCAAACAATCATGGATTGGAAGATTCCAAGGACAGTAAGAGATGTCCAATGTTTCTTGGGATTTGCCCATTATTATCGGATCTTCATCAAAGATTTCTCACGAGTTGCAGCTCCACTTACACGCTTGACTAGTAAAGATAAATTCCAATGGAATCAAGAAGCGGAAGCAGCATTTGAAGCCTTGAAGACATCGTTTGTCTCTGCATCAATCTTATATCGTGTTGACTTTTCCAAGTCATTTTTTATGGAAACAGATGCATCAGATTTTGCCTTGGGTGCAGTTTTATCACAAATGGGATCAGATAACAAACTTCATCCGATAGCTTTTCATTCAAGAAAATTCTCAGCAGCCGAGATCAATTATGAGATCCACGATAAAGAACTTCTTGCGATCGTGGATTCCTTTCAAGAATGGCGTCATTATCTAGAAGGCGCTTCTAGTCCAGTCACTGTGTATACAAATCACAAGAACCTCGAGTATTTCATGTCAGCACGCGTATTGAATTGTCGTCAAGCTCGTTGGAGCATGTCTTTATCAAGATTCGAGTTCATTATTACTTATCGGCCAGGAAAACAACAAGCTTTGTCCAATGTCCTATCTAGACGTTCTTATTTTGCACCAAAAGAAGGAGATGCAGCTTTAAAGCAACAAAGAACGTTCTTCTTGAAACCGGAGCAATTTCATCTCCGAGCAATGAAATCAACATTGACTGTTGATTCAACTTTTCTCAAGCAAATCCAGTCCAGTATGTCCTCAGACCCTCTTGTTCATGATATCGAGAATAATTCTTCCAAGTCTTATGATCCTTCTAAGTTCGAGTTCAAGAATAATCTATTATATTTCGAAGGACGCCTATATGTTCCAGAAGGAGAAGCACGTTTACGTTGTAGTGTTGTAACACGATTATACAGTGAAAATAAAAAAAAAGGGGAATTTTATTAATATTCAATTACCTCGAATATTGGGAGCATCGACCAACTCCAGTACAAATACTGAGTGGTCAGGTTCAGTCACTCCGTTACAATCAGCCGCGGCATACTGAAATGCTCCATTCGATTTCAATAACGGGAGTCAGCAGGAAGAGAAGGACCAATTCATAAGACGGGTTCGAGGAGCCAATTGGATCCAATTTCGATAATCCAATCCGGGTCCTCTTATCCAATATGAGACCTGAATTGGCCGGTCAACCCAGTGCAGTCTAATTACGGGAAATCCAGGTCTTACTACGGGTCTTAGCCAATCTGACGTGAGGACCAATTTGACCCAATTACGGGAACATCCAGGTTACTACGGGCATCTTTCCCAATATAGGACCTGAATTGGTCGGGCGACTCAATGTGGTCCCGATTACGGGGTTCGATTCTGTTTCAGGCTGTCCTGTTCTCTGTGCCGTCTCAGGGAACGTTGTTTTTGGTAAATGGATTTCTTAAAGGTAAAAACGGAGGAGAAAGCTTGGCGGCGAGAGCCAATTTCGGATCCAAGCTTGAAGTGGGAGCCAATTCCGGATCTAAGACGGAAGATTGAAGAAATTCAGAGGATAAGGTTAGGGGGGATATAGTTTTGGGGGGTGTGGATTTTTTTTGAGGGAAATCGGGGGGGGGGGGAGGATTTTTTTCAAGCTTCTGCAAGGTTACCAGTTCGGTTTTCATTGGAGGTTTTTTTTGAAGATCAAGGGAATTAGAGAGAGGAGCTTCATGCTTCGGGTCGGGGAAGGAAAGACATAGAATTTGGATTTTTCTTCTTCGTAGAGTTTTGGGGACGACTGAGGCAATCGCTGCTGAAGTCAGTGTTGTAATGGTGAATCAAGATTTTTAAATGAAGTGGGTTTGAATACTCTTGACTATTTTGTGAAATCGAGTTACGTCTGTGATTGAAGGATTAAAAGGGTGTCTATAGGATTGAGTATGCAGAGTGAATGAAATTTATTGGGTTAATCTAACAAGACAGTCAGTGGATACAAGATCGTAAGTACAAAGCAGTATTGAAGGTTAACAGTTTGGGTTGTACGGGGTTCTCTGTAACAACTAGAGACCTACCGGCTAGGGTAAAAAGGACTTCGACAAGCAGTCGAAGAGCACCCGTATAGATTTACGGTACATTGTTGCAGTCGTTTATATTCCAGCAGTCAAAAACTGATAGACTGCTTGACTATCGGCGAATCTCCATACTACCTTCTACAGCCAGACGTCCGGCGCGTTCTCAAGCAGGAAAGCACGTAATACGACATAAGTGGTGAATCCGACGTGAAAGCTTGAGGTAGAAGGTATTGGATTTCGATTGATTTTATCTTTATTTTTATGGAAAACGAAAATAAAAATTTTGAAGGATTTTTGGGAGAAGTTTCTGGTGGAGAGTCTTCTAAAGGACAAGGTATGCACATGGATCCGTCTATTGCTAGTTTGTTTCAAGCCTTCTCATTGTCAATGCAGCAACAGCAAAGCAATGATCGAAAGGAAGCTTTGGCAACCAAAGCATTGCAAGCAGTGGTCAATAAAATTGATCAATTTGATGGGAGGAATATTTCAAGGTATTTAAGATGTTATGTTCGTGAAATGGAATTAAATCGGATTTCTGAGAAGAAAATGGTTGCACTATTTGGACTTGCCACGATACCGGAGATAAGGGACCACATTACATCGATTACGGATCGTTGTGGGAATTCATGGGAGGATTTTTCACATGCATGGAAAGACGAATATTTCTTGGAAGATGCTGATCGCGTTACTAAGAAGCTGTTTCTGGGATGGATTGAACGGCCCAATAAGAATTTGCAAGCAACAGAGCTACTAAGGGAATTTGAGAGGCAGTACTCTCAATTATCGAAGGTAGAAAAATTGACATTGGAGCCGAACAAAGTTGATCTATTTCTTCAAGCTGCTGATGGAGAATTGCAAGAGAAATTAGAACCCCTTCTTGAAGACAAAGAAGAAGATGAAGGATTGACAACGAAGTGGAAGAACGTTGAAGATGTGGTGGGGTTGCTTACAAAAAAAGAAAGGAGGAAGGATAGGAGTAATATTCCGAAACAAGTACAAGCACCCAAGGCTCCAGTACGTACTACACCACCGACAATGCCTACAGTTCAACCTTCGATATCCTTGTCAAAGAAAACAGATATGGGTATGGAAGAAATTATACGAGGAATACGAGATCTTCAAATCAAATTGGCAAGACTTGAAGAGAATACTTCTATAAACAATTCGAAGAATGTTTCAAAACAAGGATATGTACAAAGATGCATTTGGTGTGATGATGCTTCACACACTAGAAAAGATTGCAATGAATTTAATAATATGATACGGCAGGGAATTATTTGCTGGAAAGATGGGAAGATAGCATTGAAAGATAGGGAAGATCTTCTTCAAACCAATTTTGGCAAGGGAGGAATGAGAGCATTGGTTCAAGATTACTTAAAAGAGCATGAAACAGTAGCACGAGAAAGTGCAAGTTATGGTGCTAGAGTAGATGATGAAATTGGTGGAAGTACGGAAACTAGTGAGTTTTGGGCTTCTGCCGTTTTTACAATGCAAGAAGGAAAATTACCTCGAGAAGCGTTATTAAGAACTGCAGCTACAATACGAGGAAGAACAGGTTGGGAGGATCCTGTTGAGTCTCTTTCACTTCATGCATATATTGCTAAGAGCCAACATGAAGCTTTGATGGAAGAAAAAAGACGAGGAAATTTTGATGATACTAGAGAAGGAAATTCTTTTAAGAGGCAAACTCGAGGAGACAAGGCTCGGGAGGCAGCTTCACAAGAATTGCCTGTAAAGGATACCTCAGCATCATTCGGAGAGAAAACAACGGAGACAAAAGATAAGGGCAAATCAATTGCTTATAAGCTACTTTCTGACATTGAAGCGGCAACAAATTTGAAAGGGGTGTTGGAAGAACGTATATTAACTGCTAAGGTGGAATTCACATTGAAAGAAGTCTTGAGAATTGCAAAGAAGGAGTTTCATGATGTTATCATTGACAGCATTAAGCGAAAGAGGCAATTAATGAACGAAACTGGAATGAGTCATGCTATTGATGCAAGAATATGTAGAGATGAAGAAGAGGTTGATATTGGTTACAAGCAACCAACAAATGAAAAGAATGGGTATAATTAGCGAGTACGTTTCGAAGTTTCTAGTGACAAGGAAATGGAAACTTTGAGCCATTATACTCGAAAGCATTGGGCAAGGGCAACTACTGAGGTATTGGTGAAGGTAGGAGATATAGAAGAACCAATAGTTGCTTTGGTGGACCATGGTTCTGAAATAAATCTCATGTCTAAAGATCTTTATAAGAAGCAAAAATGGCCAATTGATATGGAACATGGATGGGCAATACGAGCAGCTAATAACACACGAGGCGAATTATATGGAGCTTGTCCAGATGTCAAAATTCGGATTGGGGATGTTGCTATGGAGCAACATTTCTTCGTTCAAGATACAACGTCTTATCCGTTGATTTTAGGACAACCTTATATCACGGCAACACGGATGGAAAAAAAGGTACTTGACGATGGTTCTGCTTATGCAAGGGTACGGAGCGAAGATGGGAGGAAAGCTGTACAATTTCTAACAGTACCTCCTAACCATGAACGGAATCGAGATAGGTTGAGGGAGAAACCATTGCCAAAGATTGTTGAAGGATTTAAGGATTTTGGGGAGGTACCACTGTAAAGCGAGATTATGGAGGTACAAAAGAGGAGGTACTCTCGCGAGATGAAGGTGCCTTTGATGCGAGTTTTATTGGTATATTGGAGAATGGAAATATTATGTATAAGAAAGTTGATGATTTTAAAAGAAAAGAAAGAAAAAGATTATATGATATTGAAGGACAATTACGCAAGATAGGTACATTGCAAGATGATGAGAGGATTTTGGGTGTTTATGAAGAAAATGGGCTGGAAGATTCATTGGAATTAATTACATCTATTGGGTTAGGGGATAATGATAAGATTGTTGAGATTCATTCGAGAGAGGTTTATACCATGCTTGAATCTTTTCAAGCACCAGAAGTCACAGTAGAGACGAGATATAAAACGGCAGATAAGAAGGTAAAGCTTGTTGCCGGACCATTACCAGAGGATTCTAAAGAACAAATGGGAGAAGCATCAAAAGAAGCAAGTTTAAGAGATCCAATGAGTATTGGACATCAATTTACTGAAGAGACTTTTGAAGAATTGAAGATTGGTTCTGATGGTTCTTTATTGCCGGAGGAAATTACTTGCTTCAAAAAGATGTTGGCTAAACAAGGTAGATCGTTAACCTTCGAATCTCATGAAATTGGGTGTGTGGATCCAAATATTATAACACCTATGGTTATCTTCACTGTACCGCATGTACCTTGGAATCTAAGACCGATTCTAATACCGAGGGCACATTTACCTAAATTGGTGGAACTATTGAAAGAAAAGATAAAGATGAAAATATTAGAACCTTCATTTGCGCCGTATTCTAGTCGATGGTTTACGGTACCTAAGAAGAATGGGTCACTGGGGTTTATTCAAGATATGCAGCCGGTGAATGCTGTAACTGTCAGGAATGCAGGAATTGGACCTATTGTGGATGAATTTGCTGAGGCGTTTGCTGGAAGGGCGATCTATTCAATGGGTGATTTGTATTCAGGTTATGATCAATTTCAACTTGCCGAAGGAAGTAGAGATATGACAACGATGAGGACACCGCTTGGATTGGTTAGAATGTGCACTCTTCCTTAAGGCGCGACCAACTCAGTTGCGCATATGATGAATGGGATGAATAAGGTATTGAGAGATTTTATCCCGGAAAAGACTATGCCTTTTTTGGATGATGTTCCTATAAAGGGGTGCAGAGAAGGAGACAAGGATAAAACTTTAGATACGAGGGGATGTCGCAGATATGTTGTTGATCATATACAAGATTGTGAAAAGATTTTAACTCGGCTTGGAGAAGTTCATCTTACATTATCGGGTATGAAGTCCGTATTTGGAGTGCGAGAGGTTGTAATTGTTGGACATTTATGCAGATCTTACGGAAAAAAACCAGATCCGACTAAAGTTGATGCAATTGGAAGGATGAAAGAGGATTGTGGTTCTTTAACAGAGGTCCGGAGGTTTTTGGGTACATGTGTATTTTATCGAATCTGGATTCCTCATTTTGCTTACATAGCGGATCCATTATATGAACTGTTACGCAAGGGTTACCGATTTGAATGGAAAGAAAGGCATATTCAGGCAATGCAAAGATTGAAGAAATTATTGATGTCACCTCCAATATTGAGGAAGGTCGATTATAAGTGCAATAGACCAGTGATTCTTACTGTAGACGCTAGTCCAATTGCCGTTGGATGGACGGTGGGTCAAGATGATTCGAATGGGAGTAGATTTGCAGTTCAATTTGGGGCTAAAGTTTTAAGTATTCGTCAGCGTGCATATTCGCAAGTCAAAAGAGAACTTTGGGGAGTCGTTTCGGCTATGAAAGCTGAAAAGGACTATTTGATTGGGGCAGTAGTAGTAATTGAAACAGATTGCTTGCCATTGCTTGGAATGTTTATTAACTGTTCAACTCCAGATATTGCAATGTTGAGATGGATTGCTTATATTAAGTCACTAAATCCAAAATTTAAGCATATCACTGGAAAGGACAATTTAGTAGCAGACATGCTATCTCGAGCAAGATACGAGAGGGAGGACGAAATGATTGAAGTCATTGATGATGTCGGATTGAAATTCTATTCAATATCAAATCTCAACAGAGAAGACAAGCTATTTCTTGAAGAATCTTATGAAGGAGAATTATTGGATATTGGTCATTATTTAAATACCTTGTCTAAGCAGGGGAATTGGTCTACAGAAAAATTCAAACAAATAAGAAAAAAAGCATATGGATTTTTACTTCGAGATGGATTCTTATGGAAGAGACCGAAGAAAGGAATTGGGATGCCACAACGAGTGATAGGCAAAAGGGAAGAAAAACTAAAATTATTAAAGGAGTTTCATGATAGTTTATGGGTAGGGCATAGAGGAATCTGGGCTACTTTTGCTAAACTCAAGGAACGATATTGGTGGAAAAATATGTATCGAGATGTGCTCTCATTTGTAGAGTCATGTGAAATCTGTCAATCGTATTCTAATATCCGACATCGAGATGGTCTTCATCCTACGTATCCTCTGGCTATTCATTTTAAATGGGTTGTTGATTTGGTTATTATGCCGGTTGGGTTATGGCAGATGAGATATTTGGTTTTAGCTCGTGAAGATTTATCAAATCAAGTAGAAGGAAGAGCATTGAGGACAAAATCTACAGAGGAGATTTGTAGGTTTTTGCTTGAAGATGTCATTTGCCGTTACGGGTGCGTAGGAAAAATCACTGTAGATCGTGGAGAATTAAATGCACAAGAAGCTCGTAAGTTCTTTGAAAGATGTGGAGTTAAACTATCACTAACTACTGCTTATAATCCGGAAGGGAATGCAAAAAGCAAACGTGGTCACCCGCCGATTGTGAAAGCATTGGTTAAAGCTTGTAATGGGAAGGTTAAAGAGTGGCCACGGCTTTTGTCATTTGCATTATGGGCTGATTGAACAACACATAGTTCGGTGATAGGATATATGCCAGTAGAACTTATGACAGGTCAAAAATCAATTATGCCGATTGAAGAAAAGGTACTTACTTGGAGTATGCTACCATGGGAAGATGGATTGACAAGAGAAGAACTTCTGGCTATTAGGATTCGACAATTGGAGCAAAGAACGGAAGATGTCCAGATAGCATTGGAAAGGTTAAAAAGAGCAAGGTTACAAAACAAGGCGCAATTCGATAAGCAACATCGATTGAGACCAAAAGCAATCGAGGAAGGTGACTGGGTACTTGTTTATGACAATAGTCTGGATAATCAACATAGTACTTTGTGGAAATTTTCAAAATGTTGGTTTGGACCATATGTTGTAACAACTGTTCATGATAATGCGACTTACTCATTACGGGAGTTAGATGGTACAAAATTCAAAATAGCAATTGCAGGGAAGAGAGTAAAAATATTTAAACGAAGACACACAGAGATGAATATGGAAGACCTTAATGAAGGTACAGAGATTCCGCAGCAAGAAGATGAAAGTGATATGGATAATGAAGGTGACAAAGACGAACTGGATTAAGACGTAGAGGATATATTCTGAATCAAACAGCAATTGGGTAAATTGGTGCATACCGGAGGATGCACAGGTTCAGAGGGAGTGGATGTCGTGTTGTAACACGATTATATAGTGAAAATAAAAAGAAAGGAGAATTTTATTAATATTCAGTTACCTCGAATATTGGAAGCATCGACCAACTCCAGTACAAATACTGAGTGGTCAGGTTCAGTCACTCCGTTACAGTCAGCCGGGGCATACTGAAATGCTCCATTCGATTCCAATAACGGGAGTCAGCAGGAAGAGAAGGACCAATTCATAAGACGGGTTCGAGGAGCCAATTGGATCTAATTTCGATAATCCAATCCGGGTCCTCTTATCCAATATGAGACCTGAATTGGCCGGTCAACCCAGTGCAGTCTAATTACGGAAAATCCAGGTCTTACTACGGGTCTTAGCCAATCTGACGTGAGGACCAATTTGACCCAATTACGGGAACATCCAGGTTACTACGGGCATCTTTCCCAATATAGGACCTGAATTGGTCGGGCGACTCAATGTGGTCCCGATTACGGGGTTCGATTCTGTTTCAGGCTGTCCTGTTCTCTGTGCCGTCTCAGGGAACGTTGATTTCGGTAAATGGATTTCTTAAAGGTAAAAACGGAGGAGAAAGCTTGGCGGCGAGAGCCAATTTTGGATCCAAGCTTGAAGTGGGAGCCAATTCCGGATCTAAGACGGAAGATTGAAGAAATTCAGAGGATAAGGTTAGGGGGGATATAGTTTTGGGGGGTGTGGGTTTTTTTTGAGGGAAATCGGGGGGGGGAAGGATTTTTTTCAAGCTTCTGCAAGGTTACCAGTTCGGTTTTCATTGGAGGTTTTTTTTGAAGATCAAGGGAATTAGAGAGAGGAGCTTCATGCTTCGGGTCGGGGAAGGAAAGACATAGAATTTGGATTTTTCTTCTTCGTAGAGTTTTGGGGACGACTGAGGCAATCGCTGCTGAAGTCAGTGTTGTAATGGTGAATCGGGATTTTTAAATGAAGTGGGTTTGAATACTCTTGACTGTTTTGTGAAATCGAGTTACGTCTGTGATTGAAGGATTAAAAGGGTGTCTATAGGATTGAGTATGCAGAGTGAATGAAATTTATTGGGTTAATCTAACAAGATAGTCAGTGGATACAAGATCGTAAGTACAAAGCAGTATTGAAGGTTAACAGTTTGGGTTGTACGGGGTTTTTTGTAACAACTAGAGACCTACCAGCTGGGGCAAAAAGGACTTCGACAAGCAGTCGAAGAGCACCCGTATAGATTTACGGTACATTGTTGCAGTCGTTTATATTCCAGCAGTCAAAAACTGATAGACTGCTTGACTATCGGCAAATCTCCATACTACCTTCTACAGCCAGACGCCCGGCGCGTTCTTGAGCAGGAAAGCACGTAATACGACAACGTGTTCTTTAAGCACGTCATGACTTTCCAGCAGCAGGGCACTTTGGATATAATAAGACTTTGGAACTCATATCAAGAGATTTTTGGTGGCCACAAATGTGGAAGTCAGTCAAAGACTTTGTACAATCATGTGATATTTGTTCAAGATCAAAATTCCTCGTCATCGACCTTACGGACTTCTTCAGCCATTACCTATACCAGAACAACCATGGACTTCTGTTTCTATGGATTTCATCACAGATCTTCCAAGCTCAAGATCTTATGATTCTATATTTGTGATAGTAGATCGTTTCACCAAGATGGCACATTTTGTGCCATGTACAAAATTTATCACTGGTGAAGAAACAGCTAAGCTTTTCATTGATAATATCTATCGCTATCATGGATTACCTAAAGATATCATATCGGATAGGGAAACTCAATTTGTGTCAAGATTTTGGAGGACCCTTTTCAAGATTTTAAAAGTGGACATAAAGCTATCTTCGGCTTTCCATCCTCAAACTGATGGACAAACAGAGCGCGTAAACCAAGTCTTGGAGCAATATTTAAGGTGTACTATCAACTACCAACAAGATGATTGGACAATCCTTCTGCCATTGGCAGAGTTTGCTTATAATAATACGGTACATTCCTCCACGCAACAAATACCTTTCTTTACCAATTATGGCTATCATCCACGACTTGATACTTTTGATTTTTCAAAAGTTGATAATCCTGCAGCAGAAGATATGGCAAATCGGTTGTCAGAGTTACATGCAATAATGAAGACGCAATTGAAGGAAGCTCAAGAACGACAAAAGATAAACGTAGATCTATATCGTAAGGAGCAACCACAACTCAACGTGGGTGATAAGGTATGGCTACTTCGTCGCAATATCAAGACTACTCGACCTTGTGACAAGTTGGACTATCGTAGACTTGGCCCCTTTTCTGTTTCTGAACACATCAACCCAGTTGCATATCGGTTACATCTACTGGAGTCAATGAGGATCCATCCTGTATTCCACGTGTCTCTTCTTGAACTATATAAAACAGTGGATATACAAGGAAGAAGACAAATGCCACCGCCTCCTATAGAAGTAGATAATAATGAAGAATTTGAGGTGGAAGAGATATTAGACTCAAGGCGGCGCCGAAATAAGCTGAAATATCTTGTTCATTGGCGCGGATATGATATTAGTGAACGCACATGGGAGCCATCTAGTAATCTAGCAAATGCATCAGCTAAAGTCAAAGTTTTTCATCAACGACATCCATCGAAACCAAGATGAAAATCTCTCTTATAAAAGAGACAAGATTGAGGCAAGATAACATTCAATTTCCTATCCTTGTTTGTAACTTCTTTGCATTTGTGACGCTAATTAGATGGAGAGCCAACAACAAGCGGATTCAACTCAAGAACCTTCGTTTGCTGATTTGTCGGATGAGACATTACAATTGTCACAACCTTCAAGACGACGTAATCGAGATGAAGATCTTCAAGAACGACATGTTCTTCCTCGAATAGATGGTGAGATACAACGCGTTTGGTATCACGATTTGGGAAGGGACTCTCGATGTTTGGTGATTTTGCTAGAGGTAGGAACAACTCCTGATGGTGTTCCAAATATTCTATTCGAAGGAAGTTACGAAGGCCTCAACAATGATCAAATAATTGGGTGGTCTTCCCGCCCTGGTATGGGACACTACCGATGATTGAAAGGCCCTATCAATCATCTTCGAAGAGAACAGAGATCAGAGTATGTGGCGAATACAATTCGTCGCATCATAGATTTTCTCAACATATGATGACCGCTCCTCGTGGAACTCGTCTCTAGAAGGGGGGGTAATGTCACGGCCATAATCATATAAGCTAATAATTACATATAAAAGTAGGTAGAAGTAAGTAAAAGTAGATAAAAGTAAGTTAATTCTATAATATTTAATATAGAAGCTTCCTAGAAACTTCTTAGACGCTGCTTTGACTTCATAGGTGTCTTTAATTGACTTTTTGGATTAGAAACGTGGTCAACAAGTTGGCCATGTGCCACACATGTTGTTAGCTTGAAGATCAAGTTAACTATGTGGCCCACACGTAGAAAAACTTGCCTTGTAAGTCAAGGCATGTGTCCTACAAAGTCAACACATATTGGAGGTCCTATAGAACGTCGCCACGTAGCCCCTAGTTAGATAGTATATATAGAGACAAGAGTGAAGGCTTCTTCACTCTTGTCAACTCCTTTCTTGCTTCTAGTCCAGGTTTAAGAGTCTTTAGTTTCTTGTCTTGTGGCAATAGCCATTCCAGTTTCCTTTGAATATACCTACTTGTTTATATTTTGACTTATTATATCGAGATAGCCTTTTTGTGTATATTTTTCCTCATCGAGTCTTTGTCCTTGACACCAGCACAACTCCGAGTTCTTCAATCTCGCCACGATTTTCTAACTGCGGGATATTTTGGATTCAACAAGACCTTGGAGCTTATTTCTTGAGATTTTTGGTGGCTCCAAATGTGGAAGGATGTGAAAGATTTTGTCCTCTCCTGCGACATCTGTTCAAGATCGAAGAATCCTCAACATCGCCCTTATGGACTTCTACAGCCATTGCCGATTCCACGTCGACCATGGTCTTCAGTTTCCATGGACTTTATCACGGACCTACCATCATCAAATTCATTTGACAGCATCTTTGTCGTGATAGATCGGCTTACAAAGATGGCGCACTTTGTCCCTTGCAAAAAGACATTGTCTAGTGAAGTCACAGCAAGGCTCTTTCTCGATAATGTGTATCGATATCATGGACTACCAGATGATATCGTATCAGATCGAGGAACCCAGTTCGTATCAAAGTTTTGGAGATCTCTTTTTGAGATACTGAAGGTGGATATCAAGCTTTCTTCGGCTTTTCATCCTCAAATTGACGGCCAAACGGAACGGGTGAACTAAGTCTTGGAACAATACTTATGATGCAGCATCAACTATCAGCAAGACGATTGGACCACATATCTGCCGCTGGCCGAGTTTACATATAACAACACCCTCCTTGCGTCGACTCAATACACACTATTCTTTTCCAACTTTCGATATCATCCAAAGCTTGATTTATTGAGTCCGTCAACAAATAACAATCCAGCAGCTGAAGGATTTGTAAAACAACTATCAAAGCTTCAAAATACGTTGAAGCTTCAATTACAATCCGCTCAAGAATCCTACAAAGCGTTTGCAGATAGATTTTGGAATCAAGCACCTACTTTCAAAATTGGAGATAAAGCATGGCTTCTTCGACGGAATATCAAGACTAAGCGACCATGTGATAAGTTAGACTATCGAAGATTGGGACCATTTATCATTCAGAAGCAAATCAATCCAGTGGCGTACCATTTGGAATTACCGACTTCTATGAAGGTACATCCAGTCTTTCATGTTTCTCTATTGAAACCTTATCGAGAGTTGTCTTTTCCTTGAAGAGTCCAATGTCCGCCACCTAGTATTGAGATCGAGAACCACGAGGAATACGAGGTTGAAAAGGTGTTGGATTCACGGCGAAGGTGGGGCAAGTTGGAGTATCTTGTTCATTGGAGCGGCTACGACATTAATGAACAAACGTGGGAGCCAATTAAAAATCTCACCAATGCGTCGCAAAAGGTATAGGAGTTTTATCAACAACATCCTCATAAACCTAAGTCGGTTCGACGATAGCTTCCTTCTAAAGCTTGCTCACCCAAGAATATAAGAAAGGGGGAGAGCACCACCAAAATTCGCAATTGATGTAGTTATTTTCTCCAAGATAAAGTAGAGTTTTTTCAATAGCCATAGTTTGGTCTTCTGATATGGATAGCCAAGAGATAGATACTATACCAGTCAGATTATCTCAACCGACTAGTTCACGAAGGCGACCCCGAGATGAAGAACCACCTACACTATGACGATGACGGAGGATACCGAGTAACCGATCACTTGTGATTGTATTTGAGTTTGAGCCTGCTTACGATGGTTAGCCAAAAGGCGTGTTTGTAGGATAATTTTACAATGAGGACACGGAAGTTCATACTTGGTCAGAAGTTGAAGGAGTGGGTCACTACCGTTGGCTTCAAGGGCTGATGAACCACTTGCCTTGTGAACAACAGTTGGAGTTCATAGCACATGTTATGCGACAGATCTTCATTTTCTTACGTTGGTACTGATTAACAACAACATTGCTTCTCAGAGACCTCGAAGCTAAAGGATGGGGTGATGTTAGGGACATAATTCTTAGAACCTTTTAGAAACAAATTTCTAGAATCTTCTAGAAGCAAGTCTTTGGAACCTTCTAGAAGCTTCTTAGTTGGTAGAAGATGTTAGGGACATAGTCCTTAGAACCTTCTAGAGACAAGTTTCTAGAACCTTCTAGAAGCAAGCCTCTGAAACCTTCTTGAAGCTTCCTAGTTGGTAGAAGTTGCTTGAGAAGATCCCTAAATAGGAATATATATTGGAATCGAGGCTGAAGAGTTCTTCAGTCTTGACAATACATCTCTTAGAGCTCTAGCTCATCTCTCTGGTATTGTTCTTGTATTCATCTGATTAATCTAGTTCTTGTTAGTTCTTCTTGAACTTCTTGTTAGATCTCGAGTCTGTATTTCTGTGTCCGTGACATTTGCTCAAATGGTTGTAATTAGTTTTGGATTTGTGATAAACAATCTTGCAATTTAAGAAAATTTTAATAGACAATAAAGTTTGGTAGTGGATTAGTAATGGTGTAGGATTGTATGACATTCCAAGGCCTTGACCTCATTTATAGAGTTGAAGAAAGAGTGGTTTAGAATCAATATAAGAAAACTTGTAGAGAGATTTATTATACATTGTTATGGCTTGTCGTTGTGATTCTTTTCATTTGATTTTTCAATGTGATAACAATCCCAAACATACAACAAAAAGTATTAGCCAATGATTGAGATCACAAAAGTTTAATGTTTTTAAGTGTCATGTATAGTTTCTTGATTTAAATTCAATTGAGCATCTTTAGGCAAGGCTAAAATGCCATCTCAATCAATATCAAAGTGCTCTAACATGAATTTTAGAGTTGTAGAAGCATATTAAGAAATGTTGGGCTTCTATTACACTAGAAGAGTGTAGAAGGTTGTATGAGAGCATGCCTAAACAAATCCAAATTGTTTTTAGCTAGTAAAGGTAGGTAAAACAAACTATTAAGTTGTTTTCTTGTAGAGGATGCAAAAGTGAGTCAAGGAATAGTTTTTATTTAATATAATTTTCTTGGACATATTAATGCAAAAGAGACATTATTTCCCATCAAAATATAACTTGCTCAAACTATTATGTTGCACAATTTATGGTTTGTGATGACCTATTGACAATTTCTCTACATTGTTGATTGAAGCAGAAATTACAAGAGTTTGACTCAGTTTTGCTCCACACTGTTCGCTTGTGCGTAGAAGTAAGAATATGGGATGCAGTATGTGGAGCACAAGCAGTGGCGTGAAGAGCGTTGACGCAGTGCGTCTCATCGTCGATGACGCGATCTCGCTCAGCGACGATGAGGAGAGCAAAAGCAGCAGCAGCAGCATGATCCGGCATTGTGAGCAGACGGGGAGGCAAAGGAAGGAGAGAGGGGAGAAGGGAGAAGTGGGGGGCGAGGAGGAGGAAGGAGAAGACTGGGGTGGCAGGCAGAGTGGCAGAGAGAGAGAGAGAAAGAGAGGCAGGCAGGTAAGCACGAAAGCAGACCAGGACGAGAGGTTGACCGGCAGTCAGAGAATCCTGCAGTCAGGGCAGGAGGAAGCACTGGTGGGGAATGAATAGTACGTTGAAGGAAAGCGAAAGGGAAAGAGAAACAGGAAAAAACAAACAAGGGAAGCAACGGAGGAAGGAAGCCACGCGAGTGAGTAAGTGAATAAGTGAGTAAGTGGATGAGTGAGTGAATGAGTGCAACCACGACGACGCTACTGCTGTTGTTGCTGACCATGACGAGGAGTAAAAAGGAGGAGGGAGGGAATGTCGTAAGCGTTAAAACATACCCCACTTTTATTGTTATTTTTACAATACCCACGTGGGAGAAGTCTACAGTGCTTGAGAGATTTTTAGCACCTTTTTCAAGATGGAACTGCGGCTTTTTTACAATCGTCCGTTTGCAACAACACGCTGTTGATTGACCAGGCGGCGACTTCATGTGTCGGAACGCTGCACCTGCTCGCAACCCATTGCCCCCAGCCAGCCTCTCTCGCCATGGGGACAAGCTCGCTACACTTCTGATACCCGCGAGCGCCATAGCTTAAAGTTCCATTGCCCTTCATCGTATTCTAGATTCGTGTTCCAGTGAGAGCGATTGCTGTAGGGTACTCTCAGGAATTCTCATGTTCTGATTGCAGTGTGATATTTTTGCTCAGTGTGTGACCTGCGATTGTGTCTGTTGGTTGCATTTCCCGCCTGTGCTGCTTGCCCTCATTCCGCCATAGCCTGGTGGTGATCAGAGTGTTGGCCTGCACGACGTTCGGGATAGATCGTTTTATAAGAGAGTTCTATTCTCCAGTCTATGGTGACGGAAAGTTGAAGTTTTCTCGAGTGGTGTTTTATTGTGAAGGAAGCTTAATCGCAGGAGGAGTGTTCAGCATATGCAGTTGCGAGAAATTTGAGTGCTGTTAAGCTGAAATCTGTGCTTTAAAGCGTGCTTGTCTTGGGTTCCATTAGTTGTTGAGTTTTTGGGCGGTTGAGGGAGACAGATGTCGTTGAAGTTGTGCTTAGGGAATCAATCTTTCGCCTTCAAGTCGTCTGTATTTGTAAACGCGATGAACGGGGAGATGTTGGAAAGGGCGATGCCAAAAGGACTGCCGTTCGTGAGAACAAGCGGGAGGAGGGAAGAAGTTGGGAGCTCTACACTCGTGTGCAGAGCGAGTGCATGGCCTGCATCGAATGCGTTTCTGCAGAAGGTGACACAGATTGGTTCGGCTAGCAATGGAGATGCGTTGGTAGCGGGGAATTCCCCGACGCAGCTGAAACAGGAGGATCTCAGCATGCAAGCACCATCGAGTGGAAGGGCGATGGAGGTGTCGACCAGCCAAATGGTGAGCCTGCACCTGCCGAAGCCGTTGTCAATTGCTGACCTAACTCTTCCACCAAGAGGAGGATCAGATGTGCGGGTTGCCTATCAGGGAGTGCCGGGCGCCTACAGTGAAGCGGCAGCAGCCAAGGCATACCCGAGATGTGAAGCTGTTCCGTGCGAGCAGTTCGAGGCAGCTTTTTCGGCGGTGGAGCTCTGGTTGGCAGACAGAGCAGTGTTACCAATTGAGAACTCACTCGGAGGCAGCATCCACAGGAACTACGACCTTTTGCTTCGCCATCGTCTGCACATCGTGGGGGAGGTGCAGCTCACTGTCCACCACTGCCTGATGGCTGTGCCCGGCGTGAAAAAGAAGGAACTTCAGCGAGTGGTGAGCCATCCTCAAGCCCTGGCACAATGCGAGCAGACGTTGACCAAATTGGGCGTCGCACGAGAGGCCGTGGACGACACAGCCGGGGCTGCGCAGTTCATTGCCGCTCACAACCTTCGGGACACGGGAGCCGTTGCTAGTGCTCGCGCTGCTGAGATTTATGGGCTCGAAATTCTGATGGATGGTATTCAAGACGATTTGGACAATGTCACCCGCTTTCTTATGCTCGCAAGAGAGCCCATTATTCCCAGCCTCGACCGAAAATTCAAGACCAGTATCGTTTTCACCCTGCAGGAAGGACCCGGCGTCCTATTCAAGGCGCTCTCCGCTTTCGCACTCAGGGATATCAACCTCACAAAAATCGAGAGCCGACCTCAGCGGAAGAGACCCCTGCGGGTCGTCGACGATAGCAACAATGGCACTGCCAAGTACTTCGATTACCTGTTTTACATCGACTTCGAGGCATCCATGGCTGATGTTCGCGCTCAGAATGCTCTGAGCAACTTGCAAGAGTTCGCCACTTTCTTAAGAGTTTTGGGTAGTTATCCCATGGCCATGAGTCTCATGAGAGCGTAGATTTTTCGTGAACTCTATTTTTTGAGCTTCACGTAACAAGTGCCGCGCAAATCCTTGGGATCACAAAGCGAAGCTGCACGGCAATGTCGTCTTGGAGGCCCGCTGGCATGAGGTAATCCCAATTGTGCGATATTACTAGCGATCATAGGTTTCAGATTAAGGTGAGGATGGAAAGCCTCCCTGTTTATTTAGTTATAAAGTAATTCTGTAAAATGTGTAAGCTGAATTGACGCTGCGTCATGTAGCGATTCGCTGTAGAAATATCTCCAGGACTGATTGTCCGCGGTCCTACTCATTAAACACCGATTTTGTTGACTAGCATTTTTGCCTGCCAAGGCTGATTCAAAGTTAGGGCTGCCAACTCATTGTTGGAACTTTGGTGACAAATAACTTATTATTTCACTTCTTTGTGCAAGTGGGTTCCGTCATAATCTACACTTATCCACAACTGCTCCCAGTACTCACGGTTTAAGTATGGTTAGCAACTCCATTATACTTAAATCTCCATCAGGCCCACGTTCAATGCTGTGGAACGTCTTCACTTCTATTCTTGCGTACTTCAAATTTTCCAAACTCAGATGGTAGAGGCCACAAACCCTGAGAGGTAAAGCCTCGAGCGGTAAGCGAACTCCTCTGAAAGCAAATACGCAGTGAAACATATGGATGAGTCTGATCAGTTGACCCATCCCGAAAGGAAATTATAGAAATGCTTTATGTGCAGGATAAAAACCTGAGTAGTCTATTCCTGGATGTGTTGTAGACCTTTGGATTCAGAACTAAATGATTCCCCGAAATCACTGGGCTCATGGATTATAAGCCGTGATTTGTTCCTCATTTGTCCCATCATAAGATGAAAATTCAATGAAAATGCAGGTTTCGTGATCCTTGAGCGGGGATGAGTACAGATGAACTGCGGTGTAGTAATTCATGCGTTGCAGGTCGACGTGCTGCTCTTCATGTGTCAGACCTCGACGGTGAATGGTGTACCTCACTGCAGATGGTTTGAGGCTTCAATACTTCCACACCTTTGCGTACGGTGGGTCACTTCCTTTCCAATTGAATGTGTTCAATGACCAATTTCTCTTTTGTCTGCTCTGGCTAGCTCCGGCCCCAGAGGCATTTGAGGTTTCAAAAAAGCACGCGGTTAGTTAATGCTTTACTTTCGGTGATCCAAGCACAACATCGGTAGAAAGTCTGATTGAAGGAGACGCAGCTGACTCCAACATCATCGTCTCTGTGTACATCGTGGCCGCCAATGCGGACAGACGCGGTGCAGGAATCTTGACCACGAACGATGAATGTACGAAAGATGACCACAAAACAGATACATACAAAAACCATTACAAGGAGATGAAAAAGCGTAACGCACAATGCACAGTGTAGATGTAATCGAGAGGCACGAGTTGCACTTCACAAACAGTTGTGCAGTAAGCAGGAACTCCAAGTTCGGATTTGGATGCTACAGTTTACAGTCCCCGTGATCAGTAGCTGACACAAGGCTAATGCTTTCAATGGTGGTTAAAAACTCAAGAAGGTATTTCGATAACAAAAGTTTGTGAGTGGTATAATTTTTCACGAGCGGTTGTGAGTGTGAGGCATCAACAAGAATATGGGCACAAGTTCACAACTGCAAGCGTCCCTGCTTCACCCTTTCAACTAGATTTATGCACCTTGATTAGCACATCCCTCCACACCTTTGGACCGCTAAGTATCCTCGAACAGCTGATCTTCACTCCGAGGATGATTCTCTTCAGCTCCAAGTGGTGTTTGCACCTGTTTTGTGCTCCTTCATCAATTCACAACCTCCTGGTAATGACTGTTGGAAAGTTGTGTGAGTTGATGACCTTCAATTCTACCGTTCATGTATGTTCCACTCCTGCAATTCATACATAGAGAGTGAATTTTCGGTGGCGATTGCAGACTTAGATCTCTTGTGTTCAATGCGAAGGGCAGGCCATGTCTGGAAGCATGGCAGCTCTGGCTTTGTTGAATGATCCTTCGGAGAAGCCATGACTCGCTGTCTCTCAAGGAAAGCTGCACACCAGACCGTCGTGCTCACTCTGCAAAACTTTCAGTTTGATGGAGGTTACTTGTCAATGGCCTTTACTGTGTGTGTGTGTGTGTGTGAGTTTAAGAAATTAGATTTACAAAAAACAAAGCCATGTTTTTAATAGAAGTCACAGATGAATGTCTTTGTTGCAGATTTTTCATTTTTTATTATTTGGTTTGGCTCTGTAATCAAAAAAAAAAAATAGTGTGATGCAAATTTTGTGTGTAGTTTACAAAATTGACGACTAGATATATTTGGTTTTATGGAGCATTTAGATTTTGTTAAATAATTTTATTTGATGTTGAAGAGTGTTTGGTTGCATTGGAGAATTCTTTATTTTATCAATGAAAAAAAAAAAAAAAAAAATTGCTTAGAATTTGGTGATGGTTTGAGAACTTTGGCATGGATGTAGTTGACCTAACTACAATAAAAATAATAACAGTAATAGTGATATTAATAGCAACACTAAAGAACTGATAGAATATAATTAAAGGAAAGAATCATATGAAATGGCATAGAATGCTTTTACCATAATTTTAAAAATATATGTAATGTACAAATCTGTGAACATACTCAAGATCTTTTGAAAAATGCATGAATTCATTTTAAACTATTTTAAAGGAAGAATATATATATATATATATATATATGATGCATCTTATCATTGTTTGGTGTGCCTAGAAAAAATGAGACATAAGAACTTTATTCAACAAGACGATCCAAATGGACTTCTGGTAGGTTCTGACATGCATGTCTATATAAATACATGTAAAGAGAGAGAGAGAGAGGTTTTTCTGTGTCAAGGTTTTAAATTAAATTTTTTTGGTTTTAAATAGTTTTTAAAAAGTCGAAATAATGATAATAATTATAAGAATATCAAATTGTAAAACTATGTTTTAACAATGGCCTTTGCTTGATATACAGAAATGAAATGCATAAACTTTATAAATCCATTCATCTCCATTCTTATTTCTCTATAATGGAAAAATTGGAGTGAATATCATTAACATCCATTGTTGTGAAGAGTTTGGTCGAACATGTTTCTATTAATCTATATTTAATAATGATAATAATAACATGAATTCAAAGTTATGTTTGGAGTCTGTTAATCAAGCTATTTCGAGGGCGAAGTTATGCTGAGGTGGTGGAAATGGATGATATAAGTTTTGTGTTTACTATGATTTGTGTATAATTCATCTTCATTCTAAGAATATAAGTTATGAATAACAACAATAATACTAATAATACATTTATAAAGATGATAATACTAATATTTTAGATACCTTCTTTAGTTCTTTATGCCATCTAGTTATTACAAATCACTATTGTCATTGGTAACTCATAATTTCTGTCATACTTTCTAAATAAAGCATATCTTTTATATTTTAATTTTGTGTTGACACAAGCTATTTTCATCATTTTGAGGTTATTTATTCTTTCATGGATGAAGAGGAAATTTTATCATATTATAAAATGCGTACCTATTCCTTTGCAGCCTTGTATCTGTGAACAAGATCACAGACAAAATGTTATGAAAAATGTGTTGAAATAAAAATAAGAAGAAAAGCAACAGCCCTACCACTTCATTCAATAATTTTATTAATAAGATGGAAAAATAAATAAATAAAATTGATAACACTTTCTCAATTGCCTAAAGAATTTTTGTTGGGTGATAGAGATGTTTTTTTTGTTGTATTTATGATTTTTCTTCATTTTTTCTGATTGAATTAAATGTTGAAATATTTTTTTAAAAATGATATTATTTATCATTGAAACAAAAGAGATAACTCGTGTAAGTACCAACCGTTGCACATAAATTGTGAATACATTTGCATTAGAATTAATTTTTATTGATATGAAGTAAATTAAAATTTGAGATATTTTACTTCAAAGTACTTATAAAAATATTTCAGATAAAATAAATTAGAATGTACCAGTTTAATACCCATTTTGGGATTAAAATTATCAAAAACACTTTGAGTAAAGATTGTTTAAAAAATAAGATTAATACTGTGTTCTCAAAACTTATATTCAGAAAATTATTGCAACAACCTAATAGCATGATGACTCTATATATATATATATATATATATATATACACACACACACACACACACAAATACACATATACTTATTGTGTTAAAAAAATCCAAAAAATAATTTGTTCTCTTATTAACCTCAGAATAATTGTGGTTATATATACACATACATATTATAAGTTTGTGAAATTTTACAATTCTTTTTTACAATTTTTTTGAAATACTCCACCCTAAACTTATAAAATTCATGAATTTTTATTTTATATATATATATATACATATATATATATATATATATATATAAATAGGAATGTTAAAGTGATGCACTGTTTTACTAAATTAACCCACCCCCTCGTTCCCAGCCCCCGCTCCATGTTCCCCACTCATCCCGACCCCATCCGTTCCCAAACCCAGCTCTCAACCCCGTCACCGTGAGCAGTCCACCGTTACCGACCCCGGTTACGGTTATGAGAGTCTGCCGTAAATTCAAAGAAGAAGGGGTCGGAGAGGAGGGGAAGTTGTGCTACATCAAAGCATGACGATGAACAAGAGCGTTGCTGGCGGGTCACGTGGCCTGAAGATGAGTTGGGAAACAATGCAAGGATGCCAATGAGGTACTCATGTCTTTAGGACTAGACACTCGAAAAGACCTTCATTAAAAGTGCAGAATTATATTCTACTTGGGGGCTGTTTAACTTTCGACAATTTTTTAGGGAAATAGATGATCACCACTATCTTTGCCTGGGCAATGAGCGAGGGGCCTCAACTGGCTGGCGAGGCCTCCACGAGATTTACAAAGGTTGTACTTGGCGAACTCACTGTTGTTACATGCGTTCCGAATTAAAGCAAAAGTGAGTGGATCAATGCACTTATTTGTAATCTAAATAGATCCAAGAAGTGGACTTTTGGTCTTTGCTCAATGGAAAACAAGGTGCGTAAGCATGCCATGAAGCTGATAGAGAAGTATATTCATCAACCATTTTTTGACGCGCCTTATGCAAATTCTACCCCACGAATGGATTAAGAGGATTTAAAAAATTGGTTGCAGGATAACTTTTCTTGATCAGACATAAGGATGAAGAGCTTCTTTCCGTGGATTGGGTGTTGGATCTTGCAAAGGCCGATGTGATGAGACATGGAATTTGTGGGCTTGTTATTGACCCTTACAACAAGCTGGGAATCAAACCAAGACGGAGTATGTCAGTCAAATGCTTACAAATCAAGCGGTTTGCCCAGCACCATGATTGTCAAGTTTGGTTCGTTGCACATCCGAGGCAAGTGCAAGTATGGAGTGGTGAAGCACGTAGTCTGTACGCCATCAACTTCGAGGGTTGTGCAGAGCAGTGTTGGAAGGTGCGTACATGCGTGCATGGACTAGGTTTAGAGAGGTGATAGTGTTTAGTCCCGCAGTTGTGAATTTGTGTTCAGCTTTAGAAGAGAATGGTGGAGGCGATGGGGCTTGAATCAGGCTTCAGAGTTTTAACATTCGACCTCACATAAAGAGCGATGCTTTCCGAGCAGCTACCTTGCTCAATTTTTATTAATCCCAGTCTTATTTTGTCACATCATACCAAACATAGATACATGCACAAGAATCTAAACATGTATACATGGATTCAAAGTAAAAAATACAATATATATATATATATATATATATATATAGTAAAGAATTTGAAAGAAGTTCCTGCAAATTTGCTAAAATCAATTGACAATTATGGTCTCTCTATGTTCCCATTGAACTATGTTTCCTATGTTGTTTCTAATCAAGTTCCCAATATGTTTTCTTGAAGTTTCCAATGTGGTTCTAATGATGTTTCCACTCATTACATTCATCAATTTATATCCATAGTTTTTCAATTTTCTACTCAATTTACTTTCTTTTATAAGCTGAATTCAATATTTGAGACTTATAAATGTTCCAAATTAATGAATATGGTTTTTTTTTTTTTTTTTTTTTTTTTTTTTGTTAAAATTAATCAATAAACATCATTCATCTTCTCAAGAATTGCTCAAATTTTATTTTGAATTGAGTGGAAAACTTGAATTTATCATTCAATTACATATTGTCTTAGATACACAAAATAGCAAAGATTGATTCCTTAAGAATGGTGAGGGCTTGTAGAGAGCTCTTTGTGCAAGTCTCTTGTAATGAAAGAAGTATGCATCTTCACCCTTACTACAAAAGTTTCTTGTGTTTTGTGCCAAGAATATCCTTCATGAGATCACTCCATACAAGGCTTTGTAGCTAGAATGTCAAAGTATTGAGTTTTTTAATTAAGAAAATATTTTTGGAAATTTAAGATAATTTTAAAAGATTTAAAACTTGGTCAAATTCAAACAAACAAACACTCAATTATAAGTAAACTTTCAAGATTTCTTTATAGAAATCAAGATCATTATATAATTTTCAATAGTTGATGTATGATGGATATTAAATTAATTTTTTTTTATAGTTGTTGTTGTGTGTTTTGTTGTTCAAATGTTTTTATTGTCATTATATAAATTAAATGTGGATGGATAAATCATTATTTTTTTATTTTTAATAATAATATAGTTATGAGTAAAATCCTTTATGTTAAATTTTAATTTGAATTCTAAACCTTTGGTTATTTGAACTTGAAAATCCTGGTTAATGTCATTTACTAAACGGAAGAACTGGAGAATTTTTTGAACAAGCTGTTACAGTAGGAAAAGCTTATATGCTAAAATTAATTCATCAAATTGATGATAAGATTCATGCAGGAGGACAAAGAGTAGGAGGAATGGAAGTTTGGACTTTAGAAGGATTTAGTGTTGCTTATATTTTGCAAGAAATTCTCACTATAAAATCTGACCATATTCATGCACCCTATGAAGTACTTGGTGCCATTGTAACAGGAAAACCAATGCCTAAACCTAAAACAGCTCCAGAATCTTTTTTTCATTACTTATTCCTGAATTGTGATCTTTATCTTTAGAATTAGATCATGCCATTATCTTTGCAAAAAAATTATATATAAATTTCAACAACGTTTAATGTAAAAATATAAATTTTATTTTATGATTCATGGAGAAAAATGTCACCATCTTTGAATTAGATTAGCTTTACTTGAACAAATTCGTAGCTGGGCTGAAAGAGTTTTACCAAATGGAGAAATGACAGGACAAGTAACAAAACCATACTTTACATTATAAAACAGATAAACCTGAAAAAGCTGGATTATTTTGTGAACGTATTTTTGGTCCAATTAAAAGTGGAATTTGTGCTTGTAGAAAGTATCAAATAGTTGAAAAATATTTAAAATTTTGTGAACAATGTGGAGTTGAATTTGTTGAATCTTGCATTTGAAGATATCAGATGGAATACATTAAACTAGCATGTCCAGTAATGCATGTATGGTATTTAAGGCGTTTAACTAGTTATATTGCAAATCTTTTAGCTTAACCTCTGAAAGAATTCGAGGGTCTTGTGTATTGCGCTCTGTGACTTGTTTATAAATGTCAATTCTACAAAATAAATTAAGCCTATTATCTTATTCTTTTAGTAAGATATTTTTAATTTTGATATAGCAAAATAAATTAAGCCTGTTCTTAAAAACTAAAAAAATATAGCAAATTTAGTGCCATTAGAATAGATTAATCCAGAATATATATATATATATATATATATATATATATTGTTTGAGATTCAGAGATTTCATAATAGAATAAAATTTAGTAAAAAATTATTATATAAGTTTTAAATTGATATTATAATTTATTAAAAATATATAATTGAATTAAATATATCATAACCATCGAAATAGAAAAAAAAAAAAAAAAAAAAACCTAAAGGATTGTTAAACAAATAAATAAATATAAACAAGAAAACTTCTTAATGATTCCTAAAACATTTGGAGGTACTTTTGAAAAATAATACATCCTTTGAAGAAAGTAAAATTATTCAAAAATTAAAATTATAATTAATTAAAAATATTTTAAAGTAATAAATAGGTAATTTCTATCAAAAAAAGATTCATTTTTTATATATAACATATGTATTTTATACGTAATTCTAATTATATTTTAGATAAAAATTTAAAAATATCTTATATTATTAACATGTATAATAGTAATTTATATATAAATAAATATATATATAATATAATAATAATTTATTTATTTTATTTAAACTAATATAATAATTATACTATTAGTATTATTTGATCTAGATATACTTTAAAAGAATCATTCTTTGATGATCAAAAGATTTATTTTTTTCTTTTGGTACAAGATAAGAATGTCTAGGAAAGATTTCCAACAAACCATGTTGTTTTTTGTATTGATAAGTGATCTTGAAATCAAATCTTGAATAAGACATGCTCCAACAAGCTTTGCAACAATTCAAAACATATGTCAACATAAAGTACTTAAGGTTTTTGTGATATATATACACGTCGACCAGACTTGAGGTGCATTCTAGATAATAACGCCATTTTTAAAACGAATTCATGATTGTAAAGAGCTCTTTGTCATAGATCTCATAATTAAACTTGGTTGCTGAAATTATTTTGGATTGAAAAGCTACTAGATAGAGTTTGTCATTTGCTCCCATTTGTGATAATGCTAGACTTAAGAAAAAGTTTGATGCATTTGTTTCTATAAAAAATACCTTGAAAAAATCAACATAATATAAAATTGGTATATAAATATATTTTTTTAAAGCACTAAATGATGCTTTGGCTTCTTTACTCTATTCAAGTTTGTCTATATAAGTCAAACGTATAAGTGGAACTGCAACTTGAAAAAAATTCTTGATGAAGATCGGATAGTAATTGGCAAAACCCAAAAAACATTACACATCTCCTACCATTGTTGTAATATATGAAGTATTGCTTGAGAATGCACTAGATACTAGGATATAGAAAGTATAATGGAAATTATAATAATAAAATCTTATTTTTAATAGAATATTAAATAAATTTTAATTAAACCTTAATAATACTAAATAATCTTTAATCAAATTCAAATAGAAACCTTAAAGAAATTATAAAAAAATAATAAGAAATCATAAAGGAACTAAAAGATAATCCATAATAAACCTTAAAAGAATCTTTAAGAAGCTATAAAAAAATATTAAAATAATCACAATATATTTTAAATAAATCTCAACTAAATTATAATTTAATCCTAGTCAAAATCTTATTAGATTTCAATCAAATCCTAGATAAATTCTAAATCCTAAATCATGCCCTAACTTATCCTAAATCCTAAACCAAATCCTAATCAAGTCCTAAATAAATCTTAAATTCTAAACCAAATCCTAAACCAAATCCTAAACCAAATCCTAAACAAATCTTAAATAAATCCTAATCAAATCTTTAATCCTAAACCAAATCTTAACCAAATCCTAATCAAATTTTAAATCCAAAAGGCATGACATTATATTCAAAATGTCCATATCTAGTTTGAAATATAATTTTATATTCATCTTCTTCTTCAATATGTATTAGATTATATGCTCATATAAATCTATTTTTGTATAGATCTTTATTGGATTGAATTGATCATGAAGTTCTAAAATCAAAGATAGAGAATATCTATTCTTAATGGCGATCTTGTTGAATCCTTAATAGTCCATACATATTTGGAGAGATCAACCTTTTTCCTTCATAAATAAGATAGGAGCCCTTGTTGGAGATTTAGAATGGCATATAAATTTCTTAGCCAAGTTTTCATCAATATAATCCTTAAATGTAGCCAAGTCATTTTATGATAGGCTATAGATTGGTCCAAATGATAATTGAGCTCTTTCGTGAAGATCAATGGAACAATCATAAAGATAGTGCTGTAGAAGAATATCTACATTCTTCTTTTCAAAAACATCTTAGAATTTTTGATACTGGCTAGGAATATTACTTGACATTATGTCACCATCAAAAATAGGCATGGCATATATAGCAAAAAATAATCCTTCTTTTGTAGCATGCATGAAAGCTCTTGTACCTACTAGTAAGGATTTAGATGTATTAGACTTATATATTTTTATTTGATTAATAATATTTTGGATTAAACTATCAAAAAAACTAAAGTTACAAGAAATCTAATCTATCTGAGGATTATACTTTTTTAATCAAGATAATCCTAAAAAAATTGATTGAAAGGAGATCTTATTACACTAAATATTATTATGCTATTATGATCTTTAATTACTATATCAAAAAGAATAATCTCATGGGTAACATCTCTAGAAGATGATAAATGATCATCTATGACTTCTACATGTACAAGTTTAGTTTTTATGACTAATAATATTTCTTGTTTTTTTGACAAAATCTTCATCTATAAAACATGTTGAAACTCATAAATCTAACAAAACTAAGATTGTGATTTCTTGGTCTTAAATAAATTTTTATTATAAAACAAGATGAAGGATCTAAAGAAAGAATAAAACCTTTATTAAGAATTACACAAGATTTCAGCTACACAAATTTTATTGTGGTTAGAAAAACTTGTATTATTTTACATAGTCTTCTTTGGCAATCATACTTCTCATTTCATGATTGTGTTGTTTCTTTGAACAATGTTGAGTAGTGTATTTAATTTCTTTACAATATAAGCATAAATTTTGTTGATGTCATCAAATCTTTTCTTACTTTGTGAAGGATTTAAAACGTAGCATACCAATTTTCATTGGTTTTGGCCTTGATGAGTAAGTTTTTGAAAACTTATAAACTGCCATTATTATTGGATTTGTTCTTCTCTAGCCAAGTCTTTGTATTTGATGTTTTTCAAATAATTAATTGTCACATACAATAGCTTCAGCAATAAACTATTCCAAAGATTTTGGCTTTGCCATTGTCAATAAGATATCTCTGATATTATCCTTCAAAAATAAAGATTAATTTTGGTTGATAGTAACTTTTATATATTTAGAGTCATCCTTATTAGATATTAATAACTCTTGAAGTTTTATTTTGGATCTTTTATTTGGTATTTAAGACATATATTATATAAATATTATTAGAAAAAAGATTGAAAAGGAATTTTGAAAGCAAAAAAAAAGTTAAGGCATTCATATGGATGAATGGAGATGGATGATGAAAATCTCCATTCTTATTGGCCAAAAATCATGTCCAATAGGCTTCAAAGAGGCTGCTCAAGGTCTAATTAGAGATTAGAGTTATTCTTTTGGAGTCATGTGATCTTTGAAGGCTAAAGTCAGCAAGTTTATATTTTTGGCTTTGGTTTTGGTAAAAAATTTGTATGATTTGGAGTTTATATGAAAGAGATATGGGCACTTAAAGTTAAGGTATTGATTTTGTACCTACTACCACTCTTTTGGATATACTATGCACATATAGAAAGCAATAAAGGATCAGCATCTAAGATAAAAGAAAGCACTTTCTTGGCTACACTTTAAGTATATTGTTTGATGAATTTCAAATTGAAATAAAGGAGATATTGGAGGTTGAAATCAAGCCTTATAAATCTGAGGATAGTAAGTGACCTGATTTACTAGTAGTTGTGTTTTGAGTTATATCTTGAGTATTTTGAGGCGATTTTGGCTCAAAATTTCTAAAAACATATATAGTCATATTAATAAACTTTATGCATAAATTTTGTGGCGTTTGAATTTCGGATTTTTGAGATATGAAGAAAATAGTGTTAAAGAGTTTTTTAGTTAGGATTCAGAGCACGTGTTAGGGTTTCAAAGATGCCAAAAGATCGGTAGTGATTTTACAATTCATTTATTTTGTAATAAAAAATAAGGATATTAATTAAGTTATATAAAAATTTGAGAAAAATTAAATAGTTAGATTGAATGATATAAATTTCTAAAGTATGGGAAAAAAAAGATCTTTTGTGGGAAAAATATATTTTAAGGGATTTTTCTACAATTTAGGCATGTTATATAAAGTGAAGAGGTTTTGAGAGCCAAGTCTATGTATATAATTTAAAGGTGGAACAAATCACATATTAGAGCTTAGCCAATAAGTTAAAACTAAATTCTCTATAGCTAAATATCTTGTGTATTCTTAGATTGAAAATCACACCACATGACACATTAAACACTTCTAAGAATGAATTCAAATCATAAAATAGTCATGAATCTTTTTCCATTAAAGATAAAAACCAAGAAAAAGTACTTTCTAATAGAAATGTGCCTATGAATTTGACTTGAGTAAATCCATCAAGGTATTGGAAGGGATGCATTTTCAGATAGAACTTGAATTATTACAAAAATCTTCAAAATTTTGATCTTATTCCATTAAACTTCTCAGGCATACTAATCCTTGTTCTTGTCATACTTGTAGAAGCAAAATTCTTTAGATTTGGTTGTGAGGTCAATTTACTTGCTTCCTTTAATTATACAACTTCTTGCTATAGACTTTGAACTTTTTCTATAGGCATAAGAATAGTATCTCTATGATTTACGTTGAAAATACATGAATTTTCTACTCTTAAAATATTGACAAGCTCATGAAGATCTACAATAGTTATAAATCTATTCTGACTTCTAGTAAAAATAGCATCTATAATCTTTTCTTCCATAGATAAATTAAATTAATTCAAAAATTAAATTAGAGGAAGATAATCTTCAACCTCTAATATCAAATAAAAATTTCTATAAAGAAGGATAATCTGCTCTCTTTTAGAAAAAGATCAGTGTTAAAAAATAAAATTATTTGTTTAAAGATAGATAGTCTATAGCCTTTAAAATACAACAATAGAAGTAAGATAATCCATTCACTTCTAAAAAAAGATAAAAATAATAAGTTAGCACTCGTATCAAACTATCAAGGATATGTATTTTGAAGAAAGAAATCCTCAATACACTCTTGTGTCACTTAAAAGAACTAAAAAGTCAGTCAAAGATGATATATTATTAAACTAAAATGGCTTTTGTTAATAACAAGAAGACTAGAAAGTCTTGAAATAAGACTAAAGATTAAAAAGGCATTAATAAGAATAAAAGAGGCTTTATTCTTGCTTCCATATATACTCTTAACTAGGAGCTACATGGCGATGTCCTATAAGATCTCCAAAATGTCTTGACTTTGCAAGACACGTACCTTAACTTGTAAAACAAGTTTTTTATATGTGCGCCACCTAATTAGCTTGTTTTGTAAGCAATTAATATGTAGTTAACTTATTGACTAAGTTTTTAACCTATCAATCAATTATAATACATATAAAATCAAAGTAATGTCTATGAAGCTTTTAAGAAGCTTCTCTTGAAGGTATCGTAAAATTAATCTATTTTTATTTAATTTTATCTATTTTAATATAATTATATAGATATATATATATATATATATATATATAGATATATATATAATTTACTACATCTTAGATTTCATTAATATATGATGACCATTTCTTATAGAATTCATCTTTAGAAGGAAGGATAATGTCATGAATATACATATTTATTTTAATATTTACCTATATGATTAAATAAAAATAGATAAAAATAGATTTATTTCATAATATCTTCTAGAGAAGCTTCTTAAAAGCTTCATAGATGTAGATTTGACTTTATATGTATTTATAATTGATTAATAGGTTAGAAACTTGATCAACAAGTTAACCACGTATTGATAGCTTGTAGAATAAGCTAACTATGTGGTATACTTATAGAAAACTTACTTTACAAGTCAATATATGTATCTTACAAAGTCAACACATTTTAGAGGTTTTATAGGATATTGTTATATAATTCTTAGTTAAAAGTATATATGAAAGCAAGAGTGAAGCCTTCTTCACTCTTGTCAATGCCTTTCTAATCCTTAGACTTATTTCAAGTTTTTCAAGTCTTCTTGTCTTTAGTGATAGCCATTCTAGTTTAATAATATATCATCTTTCACTGATTTTTTAGTCCTTTCAAATAATACAAGAGTTTATTGACATTTTAGTTCTTTGAGATTCATGTCCTTGATAATTACTTCACCAAAATGACATATTTTATACCATGTATAAAATCTATTTTAGGTAAAGAAATAACTAAGTTTTTTTTTGATAATAACTATTATTTTTATAGATTGACAAAGGATATAATATCAAATATAAAAATATAATTCATATAAAGATTTTGAAAAATCTTTGTTATGATATTCAAGGTGGATATAAAATTATCTTTGGTCTTTTATTCTAAAATTGATAGACAAACAAAATGGGTGAATCAAGTTCTAGAACAGCATTTGGAATGTACCATCAACTATCATCAAGATAATTAGACAATTTTTTTGTCATTTGCAAAGTTAGTATATAATAATGTAACATATTTTTCTACATAATAGTCAAAAGTATGAAGCCAGATTATCAACAAAAGATTATCAACAAAATATTTTAATGCAAAATTATTAATGAAAGATTTGACAAATCATTTATCAAAATTATATACAACAATGAAATGCAATTAAAAGAAGCTTAATAATGACAAACTTAATATCAAAGACTATTTGTTCTTATAAGAAGTTAGACTATTATAGGCTTGGATAAGATATATTATAAATAATATCAAGACTATTTGTTCTTATAATAAGTTAGA